>NC_051157.2:26577032-26877032 GCF_013339745.2 Dermacentor silvarum
ATTACCAGCAGTGTGGGCACTCAACACCACGTCGTTACTCGCAGTGCTTACGCATCATTCAGATACTCGCTGAAGACATCCTACGTAACTTTTTTTATTGCGATAGCAATTATAGGAACACTCTCGGCGAATTTCCAACGTCGGCGTTGCCGCGAAGTCGCGTTTTAAGTCCAGGTGCGATAAGATCCTATCTAGGATCGATCTATCTAGGATCCCTAATCCTATCGCCACCAGCGCGCCGCTTGTTGTAGATGCGAGGGAAAGAGTGCGAGAGTGAGCCGAGAAGGATGCTGGCTTGATGTGCGCCGTCTGCCTGCTCACCCTGTGTTGTGCGCACAAGGTGGGGAGGGGCATGCAGGTGAGAGAGTACCTCCTCTTTTAGTCCGGTCATTGCTGCGCATGGCTGGGGCGGATGGAGGGGCAGGTGAGAGCACGTCTCCTCTAGCCCGATCGCTGCTGCGCATGGCTATGCTCTGCGCGCCCTATCTTGGAGGTAATATCCAGCGGGTGCAAAGCTAAGACGAGTCGAGATGGCTGGTGGCTTCGTGTACGCTGTATTCTCGCGCTCCTAGTGTTGGAGACCTGCGTAATCTGATATTTTACAGAGGCGTCGAAGCTATAAAGGCAACACAAAGCGTTCGCTCGCCACTGCTGCCGCTCTTCATCACGCCAGCATTGTGACACAGCAAGTGTCCGCGGTCATCGAGTGGGATCTGTTCAGGTTACCTATGCGCGAGTGAAACCATGCTTGTTAATTTAATTCTATGAGAAGAGGGACAACAGCATGAAAATCTAAAAATATTCATGCTGTACATCTACATTTCGTGCTTCATTTTTCATAAACGATTACAGACTGTAACACCCTGCCTGATAATGTTGTCTCCGCATCGCGTGAAATGTTTACAGCTACGCTCTGGCAGTAATTGCGCACAGTTTTAACATCATTTGTAACTGTGTATTCTGTGTGTTTGTATGCCACTGTAATCACACTATGCATTGTATTTATATTTTGTTGCCTCCTCTTGCGTTGTTCTGGTTGTCTCCCGATGCGTTGCTCATGTGCTTTTTTTTTTCTAGATGTGATGTTGCTTTCTTTTGTGCTTGTTTTTGTCTAAAACCCTCCTATACAACAATGCTTTAGGGCGAATGTAGGTAGCTTCCCTCCGCCCTCCCTTCCTCCCAAGTCAGTGCCCTCCAATAAATCAATCAGTCGGTCAAAGCATTCACGAAAGTAGTGCACTTCAAAGCGAGGAAGACACACAAAAAAACGAAAGTCGCAGTTTCGCCCGAAAGGCGAAGCATCGATTGCGATAGCAAATTAGTGGACAGCTATACAAAGCAAGGATAGTAGTTTATCGGCCGTATAAACTTGTAAACATAAGCATACTAACTAAATTAAAAAGCATGGTGCCACGCGCGCACAAGCAAACATGAACGCATCTCACTCGATGACCGCGGGAAATCGCTGTCAAAACACTGGAGTGAGTCAGCGCGGCAGCAGCAGCGAGCGAATTGAGCTTCGTGCCGGCGCTCGCATCAACGCGATCTTAGCCGCGAAAACACGGGGAGGGCGGACTCTGTTCCCGCCACAGATGGCTTTAAAGATAAAGCCGCGCGGGCGGCCGCTCGCGGCAGGTGCGCGCGGCCAGAGCAAAGCGCGGCCCCTCCAACTGCCCCCCCCCCCCCTCCCACAGCCTTTCGGCCAGCGGGAGCGCGCGGCCGCAGTAAAGCGCGGCCCCTCTACCTCCCCACCCTCCCTCCAGAGCGTTGTGCGCGACTGGAAAACTGCGCGCTTTCTTCCCGCTTCCCGCCCTTACGTGCGCGAGCCGCGATTGCCGGCTCACCGTAGCATGCTTTCACTCGCACATACAGCGTACGACGCGCGGCGACGATTTTATCGCCCGTGGACTTTATACGGAACCTGACGGCGGCGACGGCAGAAATGCGCCTGGAATGTTCATATATTTGCTATCGCAATAAAAGAACGCGTCTCTCCCTCACACGCACGCACAGCACGCAATAAGGCACATTACCGTGGGCACTCACAGGTTAAACGACGCCTTCATTGCGAGCAACGTGCGGATCGTCTGGGCGAGGTGTGTCGCATTCACCAAGTGGTGTGGCTCTCCCCAGTGGTCCAGCCAGCCGACGTACAGCTCTGAGTTCATGAGAGGGCCCGACATCTGGTGGCGCCATTTGCGAGAAAACGCACGCCTCGGCTCCATGCCTGCGTACGCCGCGCGCAGACCGAGCACGCGGAATGCCATTTTGGTTCACACTGCTACTCTGACCGAAACGCTTCGCTTAACCGAAGGCCGCCAGGTTATCAGTATCCATTTTCTTTTAAATGCGTAAGCATTTCTATGGTTACCCAACAAGAAAACCATCCGAGCGTCCGTCCTTCGAGTGAAACGTTCGCTTTCAAGATAGAGCCAGCTGGGGAATAAGACAACGAGGAACCGCGAGCAGTGGCACGAGCGCGTCCCTGTGACCACGTGACGTGTGCAATCAGGCACGCACTATGCACATCTTTAGTGAGCCAGAACTGTGGAGCAGCCGTGGCTTCGTATCGGAACATGATCAGCGCACCTGGCGCCGCCGCCTGCAGTAGTTTGCTTGCCTCATCAGTTCACGTTGCGCCGCCTTCCGCAGCAGTTCGTGTCGCCGCAGCGCTGTCGCATTTACCGTAATGGCACCAAGACGACTGCAGCCGCTGAGCACTGCTAGAATTACCAGCAGTGTGGGCACTCAACACCACGTCGTTACTACGAAATGCTTACGCATCATTCGGATAGCTCCATGAGGAGATTCCACTAAATGTTTTTTTTTTTCGGCTTTGCTGCAAGCAAAAAAGGGTTTTAAAATTACGTAGGATTGACCTGAACGATCCCTGACCAGCCATTATTCGTACAGCAGCGATTTGAAATAAGGTGAAGACCAGCCCACTGGGCTTCATACCGTATATGAAAGTAAGTCTTGGAATATTACGTACCAGTGCCCTGTTTACTTCTACTTTGCAAAAAAGATATAATTTACCAGCTTGCACCGAAATGAGTGCAAATGTCGGTAATACTGAGTATAACAATGGTTCAGATGTCAAAGGACGCTTTCGACGGCAATACTGCTAGAAACAATTTGTAAGACCGCTGGGCTTGAGGTGAGTAGAGCCGTCGGAAATCTGTTCCTCTGGCAAGCATATACGTCACCGAAAGAAATAGCTGCCGCTCAAGCATGAGTCGAGTGAAATTTAACGCATCACGGTGCCGTTTTATGCCACTTCGGTGCGCGCAGTCTAAGAAAGTTCAACCCCGAAATGTGAGTGGAGTGACTGCCTCTAAGCGCCACATTACAGGCACCTTATCTATCAAACCTTAAAGTATTGACGAGCGTGAAAGTGTCCTATAGGTGTTTCGCCAGCAGAACACCATACGGCAAAAGGTCGAATACCGAGACCAGGGGAGGTATTCTGTAAGTGTCCACATAGTGGACATGTCCATTTGTGCTGCAGCTGAAGTGCTGATTGGCTGGGCTGGGGTAAAAGCGAGAAGAAAACAGGCGCCGACAGCCACTTTCATTGTCGTTGGTTCAGCTCAAGCCGATCAGCGGTGCACGCACGTGCACAGCAAGTGCACACGCATGCACACAAGTGAATGTATACAGGACGACATCTCGTGTTGGGAACTTGTTTGTGCGCGCCGATAGTTGTTCTAACACTGCCAATCACGGGTATAAAAAAATAAAAGCACGCTGGCCTAAACCAAGATCCGGTTGCTAATGCGACCGCTTCGGAGCTAAGGGTAGCCCAGAAATGCAGGAAGGTGGAAAGATGGGCGAGTTAAAGGGCGATGGGCGAGTTAAAGAAATGCGCATCTTACAGCAAACCGCATAACACAGAGCGCCGAATTCTCACCGGTGCCGAAGTTGACGGTGGTGAGCACACCGTCGACGCTGCCGCACTTGATCATGTTGTCATCGCTGCTGTCAGCGGTGAAAAGAACCACGTCCCGCCCCAGATGCGCCCATGCCAGGTCCCGCAGGTGTACCATGTACGAGGAGTCGCACGCTTTGTAGAAACCGTATTCATTCTCCACCTGAACGATCAAGCACGGGGCGCAATCACGCAGTTAGGCTAAATCAAGATGAAGAACGTAAGTTCAGCGTTGGCCAATAATGATAGCAGAGCCGCGGAGGCAAGAAGGAAACAGCGCTGTGAAGAAGACCGCGCAAGAAAACGAATACACAGAAGTTTCTTTCGATGACAAAATTGAATAGTATCACAAGCGAATAACAGATCAACATGTTCAAACGATCCTCCGAATTATATCGAGTATTTTTAGTGTTTTCTCCAACAGAAAGAAACATGGCAAATAACATATTCCCCTGCTGTTGTTGGTGACCATTTTCTTTTTCGGGATCTTTCAGACCGCAGTAAACTTCAGGTGCAGGAGAGTCGCCATGGCTGTTGTTAAAATAGCAAAAATTGTTCTTACTGGAGGCACGATGACAGAGATGGAAAGAAGCTTGTGTCTTAAGTCAGGAGCGATTATCTTACATGAGTGCCATTGAAAGGAAAAGAATCGGGAGCCAAGGCGAAAATTTTGTGAATGCTTAGCTATGCTAAGCGTAATGCATCGCAGAGTTAAGAAGTGTACTTAAAATTTAATTATTTGCCTCATAATCATATCATGTCATAATCATATCATAATTACATCATATCATAGTATATCTCATAATCATATCGTGGTTGTGGCACGTGAAACGTGCCACAACCACAATATGATTATAATGATATGATTAAAGCCACTACGCCTCCGCGGCTGGTGGGGAGCATATTTTTGTGCTGGTCTAGTTTCGCAACAACACCTACACGAGAGCTTCGCAAACATGAAAGAAAAAAGCGCAGTCATGCTGACTTCAATCCTAGCTCAATAAAAAAAAAAGGCAATTCATTTCACAATTTCCGTGAATATATGGCGAGGAAGAGTTGTACAACACACAACTCAACTTAGAAAATTTTCTCCAGATCATAGGAAATAGCTAGATTTTTCTATAGTGCGGCGCATAGTTACGAAATCACAAAAAGTAAGGCTGCCTACTGCATTAGAACTTCCATTGCGGTGCTCTGTCGCGTGCAATTCAGCAATTCACACTGTCTGTCTCATAGGCACTTTTAGGCAACACCTTTCAAGCGCGCACCAGTGTAAAGAGATTTTTAACGCGATAGCGTTTAGGGCCCTGTTCTCCAATTTTTTAAACAGTCGTTCGGACAAAGCTCGAATATGTGTCGGCAGCATGGGGACTCAGTCGCTGTATGTTGATTGACGTCACAGAACTTGTCCAAAGTCGAGCTCATTGATAAGTCCTTATTACCTGCACTTATAACATCTTACTAATAAAACTTAACAGAACAGAAACAGGTCAAGTTTATCAACTAGAGGCAAAAACAAACTTTTTCATAAAATTTTCTTTTTCCATCTTATGCAACATGTCAGCCAACCGACACTCTTCATAGTTACCTTCATAAAGGAAAAAAATTGCCATCGACCAGAAAGCAGCAGAAAGCAGTCAATGAAGAAAGAAGCCATCGTATTTGAAGAAAAATTGATCCTGGTCGGGGAATCGAACCACGGACCAAAGCCTTGCAGTGTGGTCGCTCTCCCACCGGAGCTAACTTGGAGGCCAGCAGATAACAGGATGAGAATGGATTAAAAACTCAGACCTTAGTGTCCCTGAATCAGCAAATTTCTGCGAATTTCTGCGTTTCACATCTACTTCTAACAAGAAAATCATAATCAGACCCCACGATAAAGCTTCCTATAAACAAAAAGCACCAGCTGTTTCAGGCCTACCAAAATCATGTTACGCTTACCTGCAACATAATGATCGGTCCTCCGTTGCCGATGAGAAGCGGTCTTACTTGCTCGAACACCTTCGTCAGATAGCGGTCCACATAGAACAGGTAGGCTGCGGGCAACGCGAAATACAGACCATATCTCAGCATGCGAATTCTGCGGAAATGGTGTCGTTTAAATGGGAACACGGCATCAATGTGTGCACCAATTTAACATCCGCAAAGATGGTTTTCAAAAGCATTCTCGATGTCTTGGGCGGACTGTAACCAAAGAACAAGGCGGTGGTTGTGGGTCTGCTAACACAGAAGCAAATGAGAGAGCTGAAGCATGCTGAGAATTCAGTAGCTGCATATATAGTGGTAAAACGGGCGCTGCGACGAGAGTTGATGATCATAGTGCAGACAAAACAAGTTGACCGGTACACTGACTTGATCGCTTCTATTATTATTATTATTATTATTATTATTATTATTATTATTATTATTATTATTATTATTATTATTATTATTATTATTATTATTATTATTATTATTATTATTATTATTATTATCACACCTGCTGACGGCAGTTAATTCATGCTACATTTGCACCTGAATTGGTGAAGCTCACCTGAGACGCACGTCTCCTCTGCTGCCACATAGTTAAAGGAAAACATGCTAGACAAGCGTGCTGTTTAAGACTCATCTCTGACCTTCGCCAACAAGTCTTGCCTACTCTTCGAACTGTGAAGCCCAACTAGGAACCTGGGTGATTACACGTCCACGTCCCCCAGTTCCTGGACCTCAATTCATCCAAGCCCACAACCTAGGCCAAAGCGTCAGCATTCCCGAAATAGAAGGCGGCAATAAATTAGAGGAGAATGTTACAGAAGCAGTAATGCTAGGGCCCCTGACGCGATGGGATTTTGTGCACACGTTAAATCTTAAGCTGAAAAGGGCTGTCGTGCAAATACAAGCTGTGTAACCGGCAACGATAACTGAAAACATTGACTTCTTATTTAAAGCCAGATGCATGTAGCAATGTATGTCGATGGTTAATCATATCGTCGCCAACTGTATTTCAGAAAATTTACAATTTCTAAGAAAACGCTGTATCGTCATCAACGATGAAAAGCCGCTCGTGACGTCAATTTCAAATGCCCCGAAATAACGTCGCAATCAAGGATGCAGCAACAAAATAGCCAGACGATGTTACACCTTCATCTATGAGTTTACATAAACAATATAAACAAAACAAGTTTTCACCACAAAAAGATACAATAACTTTGTCCACATAAATGGAGATTCTGTTTTGCAAATAAAACCGCATTACGGGAGCAAACTATAGGTTTTTTTTTTAATTCGTGGCATACTAGTTGATAATATGTGAACTAAATTGAAATAGCATTGTACTAGTGAACTTATTTTTTTTTCACATCACGAGGTTATTTAGTACGCACACACAAACACACACACTGCCTCACTTTTGTCAGAAGTTCTAAGCCGCATTGAAGATCCATTTCTTAGAAGCCAGTATGGAAATCCACCCTGCATAAACAAACGCCTTCATCAAGCATAGTCCTCAACTCTGCTAGATTTTTTCCCTTAACACAGCGGCATAAGGGGCGTTCAATAAACTCTCGTTTGACGTAGACGCGAGAGCTCTCTGATAAACAACACATTCTTATTTTTTTTCCTTTCGTCCTTCTTCTATTGAACGTCAATGCACTTGAAAGATCACTTACTAAGCTCTCTTAGACCTGAGGGGAAAAAGATTTTGTTGCGCTTACGAAAACAGTACTCGATAGCTCCTTTGAGTTTGCGCAGGGAAGTCGTCATCATCAGCGCGAAATCTCCGTCCTAAAATGTGCTTCTTCAAGTTTGAAAATAAAATAGTCACGCGGGCTGTTGTCCAGACAATTGTTGCGCTGATTCGAACCCGTATTCCTGTACCGAGCCTTTCCGCAACGCGAGATGTATGGGCTGGAGCTTGCTGATCCAGGACACCTTTATCTCTGGCAACAATCCTCGGGCACTTTTTTTTATAGATTACATCACAGAACTGACTCAGTTTTCGGCCTTATAGGCACCTGTTGTAGTTTTGGCTGGCAGATAATCAATGAGCAGTACAAAGAACACTACTCTCATGCCAAGGAAACTGTTGATATGACTTTTACCGCTGAGGCTTATTTTACGGCCGAAGAATATACGGGCCCACTGCTCATGACTCTGATCTTTATATTAGCCTGGACAACGTCACAGCCATATACCGTGTGTCCCAGCTAACGTAAGCCAAGCAGTTCAACTAAAAGAAAGAATAAGTAAAACACGGTGCAAGATACAATTATAAAACCTACGGTGTTTGGTTGTCAGAGGTCTGACCACCGAACACCCTATGTTTTAAAATTGTATCTTGCACGGTGTTTTTTTTTTTTAATTTAGCATTGTAATGAATCCTGATTTTCGGCACATATACTGAGCGGTTACTTCAAATGGACGACCGCTCCGTGGGTGATCTTCTATACTCCCTGGCATGCCTAAACAAAGCTGGCCATCTTTCCACAGTCGTTTAACATGACGCGTATCCCTGCAGTAATTCTTCATGCACCTAGTGATATTTCCTGCGCTGCTACCTCCTTCGTTAAGTGCGAGAAAAGTTCAATCACGACGTGACACTTGACCATTGACAGGATTGCAGGAGCTTTTTTTTTTCACAATACCATGGAATGGGGGGAGCGAAGAGCCTCAGGGGTTTAAATGCAACCGCAGTAGATAAGCTCAGAGCTGGTAGAATCGCTGAAATCTGCTCTTATTTATTTATTTATTTATTTATTTATTTATTTATTTATTTATTTATTTATTTATTTATTTATTTATTTATTTATTTATTTATTTATTTATTTATTTATTTATTTATTTATTCGCCCATATGTGTGCTATAGCAGGAAAGCTGTTATCCTGTAAAGTAAAACCTAATTGCGGCTTTCATATTCAATGACGGATTGTTAGAATGCATGGCTATAAGATGAGTAAATGTGCCATCCGGCCAGGCAAAGCTCGTATCCTATTCCACATAATGATGGAAACTTCGTGCTGTACTTTCAGTAGTCGAGGCTGTGAGCGTTGGCAAAACGCGAAATCAGGGTTCACAATGCTGAAACTATTATGATGTTGTGGTTGCTAAGAGTGCCGAAAATGCTACGTAAGAATGAAACGAGTAGCATCACCGAACTATATACTAAGCCTTTTGCACGCTAGATTCTGAGAAATACGACTCACAAAATCTCGCTCGGCGCAGATGTACGGACCTGGTCGAAGGATGACCATAAAGCCCAGCTTATGGGCTATCCGCAAGAAACGGACCAGATCCTGCTGGCCTTCGAAGTCGAAGTGGCCTTCTTCGGGCTCATGGCTGCTCCACTCAACGTAGCTGTGCATTTGTAGAGAACAGAGGTGATGCGCACGCGGCTTTTGTTTTGTTTGTAATTTACTTTTTAAGGTGTTCACTGCCCGTCGAGCGTTCCTTCTCAGCGTACAAGGTCATTCTCAGTGACAAGAGGAACAATTTTGAATACAAAAATTTGGACATGGTGGTAGTTTGCTATTGTTTCCACAATCTTCACAGTGATTCTTAGACTACGTTCGGCGTGCTCTCTAAACAGATTTCTTCAAACACGTGCGCTTCAAATGGGCGGAAGTGTATTTGGCAGTGTTGGGGCGTTTTGCCTGTACAATTCCGATAATGTCATTGTATATCAGAAAATTGCCAGAGTTGTACCTAGCAGTCCTCATGTAAGAACATGTTAATTTCTTGATAAATTGTAGTCTCTTTTTCATTTATTATTTGTCTGTTTTTGTTATGTCTTAGTTAAATTGCGTCAAGCAGGCATAAAGTAGCCTTTTTTTTAATCAGTATTCCCAGCTTTCATGTATTCTTTTTCATGCTTGCTTCACTTTATGCAACGCTCGAGTACAGTGGCCATTGAACAAGAATATGAGCAATGTGCTTGTTGAATTACGCCAAATGATGGTCATTAGTCCAGCAGTTTTATGGGACAATTTCACGGCTATGTTCAACTGTCGGCGCCTTTGTGCCATCATAAACAATAACATTTCTTGTTTTTCTGTCGTAGATACAGATCGCGCACGTCTTCGTTTTAAATTCTTTGCATTTATGTAAAAATTTATTGTGCCTAAATTTACGACGTTGGAGGCCTAACACGTTGCTTTGCCTGCCTATTTTTGGCGCCTAAAACGCGCTTTTTTAATGCCTAAAGATCCGGCTCTAGTGATTAACTGTGGTCGAAGAAGGAATGTCGCTGGAGCCAGTACTTTTTGACAAGGGGACATTCTTCAGGGTAGCAACTGTTTTCCTAAGCAGAGTTATTATGTGTGCGTAGCTCACTCTCCCCCAAACTCAACGGGAGAGGAGGAGGAGGAGAATAAGCTGGTGCGTAGAGCAAGGCGAAGGAAGAAGTACTCAAAGTAAGGAAGGGGGAGGGAGGGAGAGAGAGAGAGAAATGGAAAGAGAAAGAAAGGGAGGAGATGGTGTTTAGTTTGGCTCCGGCGACCTCCCTTGTTCGACCTCATTTAGTAATTGCGATAGCAATTACACGGACTTTCAAGCGCATTCACGCTGTTGGCGCCGCCGCCACGCTGTCCCGATATATATAGAGGGCGCATGCGCGGCCCATTCGCGGTGGGCTAGACGTTTTCCAGAGACTCGGAGTGCGTTTGGCTGAAGAAACGATCAATCAAAGTGGACACACTGTCAACGGTATACGTTCGATCGCCTCGGTGGCGGAGCAAAGGCGCAGCGCTCTGACTTCCGCTGGCGACATAAGCGTTGCGCGCACGCAGACCATAGGCACAAATAAGCACTCCTGCTGAGCTGTGCCCCCATGCGAGCGTTGTGAGACGCCTGGTAGCTGCCGGGGCGATGTTCTTCTGCCCAGTTGCAGTTGCCTTGCAGGTTGCGTCGCGCCAATATGTCGCACCCGCGCATATAGTACGAACACTGTACGACGAGTTGAAGCGCAACGCTAAACATTGCTATCGCTGTCAATGAGACGCCCTTCGAAACTGCCTTTTTTTTTTCAATTATACGAGCTCTCGAGGCGCATTCGCGCCGTCGCCGTTGGCGTCGTCGTGGTGTCACAGTATCGACGTGCGTGCGCGGATCGCGTATGAAGGGTTGGCAAGTTTCCAGAGACGAGATAGACGCGCAGTGGGACTGGCTGCAAAAACGAGGAAGCCAAGTGGACGCACCCTTATGACAGGGGACGTCCTTACCCTGCTTATGCTCCGCTGCCCTAAACCAGGACAGCGTTCCGCCTCCCACTGCTGGCATGAGCGTTGTGCGCACACAGCTGAGAAGGTGTGTGCATAGGGACACGGTACATAATGTGGTCTGAGCGGAACAGACAGCACACCTCAAGCTACAAACGATGGCGGTTTTCCTTCGGTCTAATTTCGTGTACCATTAAAGTGCGACGCTTGCAACGCGGCGCTCATCACGGCAGTGTTGTAAGACGCCTGGTAGCCGCCAAGACGCTGTTTCTGCTGCAGAACAGCAGTTGCCTCGCGTTAACATGTCGCCCCCCCCGCGTATTCTTCGAAGACTGCATTCAGCCTCGCAACGCTATGTATGCCTTGCTATCGCTTCCAGCTCCCGCAATCACTTCCAGCGCCTTGAGCACACAAAAACATGACCTTGGAAATTGGCTTCCGTTACTCCAAAGAAACAGTTGCGGCGGGGTGCAATTTGTAGGCCACCTAACCTGGACATCCCTCATGTAACTGGTGCAATAACTCGATCGCTGCTGTTGACGAACCGATAGTGCCACTTGTCGCTACAAATTTAGAGAAAATCACTTTTGCTTATATTCGATTTTCACCCGCGGCACAAAAAAAAACAAAATATATCCCAGATCATTCGCTTACAATACGTTAAAATCCCACCACATGCGCAATTTTAAACACCGACGACAACGAATAAAGTTGCGCCTCTTTTGCATTACTTTCGGTTCAACTTTGCCAACTGCTCATTGGCAAAGCTGTTCGCATCGGTGAAGATAGCGACCAAAAAAGAAGTATGAAAGAACTGCCAAAGGCAATGGTTCCGCTAGCCCAGGGGCCACAACACGACAATCGCGTACGTCTCGACCGTGTTCAGGCCGGAAGCTTGCATGGTGATCAGCCGGTCCTCCCACAGCGCCGGAAGTACCCGGAAGTAGTGGATGGCACCGGACATTATCTGCATAGGCCTGCCTTGCATCACGAAGGATTTGCTCCCAAAATCGACGGCGAACGGAAGCTTTGCCTGGAAAAGAAGCATGAATGCGTAGTATCCGTTAAACGCATACGTGTAGATAATATGCAAATTGGGAGCAGCCTTAGGTTCACTCAGAAAATCGACAACGTTTCGGCCAAGGAACGACCTTTCATTATCATTATATAATGGTGTTCGCAATGAGAAATGCTTCATTTATACTCTGCGCTGCTGTGTGTAGCACCCGTGATTTACAAATGCGGGGGGTTTTACGCACAAACATGCATTTCACTCGAAACAAGACAGCGCTAATTCTGCGATTACGAGAACGGCAGCATGCACCCGCGCAGAATGCAGAGAGAAAGCTGATGGGAAGAGTAAGGCCACCCTTTATTTCATCCCCACAATTTAATTATTCAGGTGAACCGCATGAAACCGTCAAACAATGGGGTCCAAGAAAGCACAAGAACAATGAGCTGTTTCTGTAATTGCATTAAGAAAACAAACATACATGAAGGCGAAATTTGCGGTAATATTCATATTGTTAACAAAGAAAAATGGCAATAAAAGTGGAAGAGAAGGCAACTTTGCCACCGATAGGAGCTGAACAGAGACTCAGCATAACGCTTGTGGCACTCTACACGCCAAATGAGTTAAATAAACTCGTGTCTGCATCCGGCCGAAAGGAAAAGAATCACATGTTTAGGAAGATATACAAAATGCTTCAATAAGTGTTGTGCCTGAAAGCGGTGTGCTACAACTGTTATGACGAGAGGCATCGATTAAAACAAACTGCATGCGGGTTCGAACGAAGCGATTTCTCTCTCTAACAAGAGTCAATTCTGCAGTTAATCGCCAACCATTGCAAGACGCACGCAAGTAATGCGCGGGCACGGTATAGTACTCACATATTTCGGCGGGAAGACCTTGGGCCAAATCAAGCAAACGATATAAGAGCCGGCCAAGACGTTCAACAGCCATATGCACGGCTTAGCGCGTCGGCGCACCACATGTACGCGGCTTCTCAACTTCACGTGCTTCTGCATCTGGATAGAATCTATAGGATGCACAGAAAACGTCATAATGAACCACCCGAAGAGCCAGATCCATAAGCGACAATAATGAATAAAGGACCTACAAGCACTACTCGCAGCTGATAGTTTACTACTTGAGAAAAAAAAAAAAAAAAAGAAGAAGTCACGACACTCCATGCAACGATAAACAATGGTGGAGGAGTTGGGAGACTTCTGCGTCGCCTGGATAGCGTTACGTGGCGGTGAACAGAAACGGTTGTGTGGATGAGGCCTTAAATCAAGTAAGGCAAAACACGTATATCTTACCGAATGTTAAGTGCTATTCTACAGGATTATTTAATAAAATCACATACAAATGTGGTCATAGCGACTGATGCCATGCAGAACCAAGAAAAATGTGGTATTGGTATATTCAGCCCTATTCTAGATTGGTCATTTTCCCTGCGGCTACCAGACTTCGTACCAACTTTTCTTGCAGAATATTTAGCAGCAATACTGGCCCTTCGTAAATTAGGCCCAGCGATAGATAATGTAGTCATTGTTACTGGCTCTTTGCCCTTGTGTGCTTCACTCACAGCACCTAACGAATCTCAGGTTTTGTGAGCGTTTACATTCTTAGTTCCTCAACAGGTAACTAATATCCATTTAGTCTGGTTACCTGGGCTTACAGGCCTAGTTCTTAATGAAACGGCTGATTCATTGGCGAAAGCGTCAATAGCTGGCCTAGCCATAAAAAATTCTCCCTATATCAGCCTTTACCATAGCTGCAAGACTTCTTTAAATTTTTATTTATATAGTGCTGGTCTGGCACCCTTCACCGATTTGTCACATGTGTAGTGAAAATGAGACCATAGAACATTTCTTTAATTTCTTGTCGACGATTTACTAGCTTAAAGGAGTACTGACACAAAAATTTTCGAACTTGTTTTTTCTGCTGTAATAAGTAGCTAATGACCCAGTAATCACGGCGCGAAACCTCATTTGCTTCAGAACGCTACAGGTAATTATTTGGAGTCTTTGCAGCGACCAGTCCAAGTTTCGGTTTCAGAGAGCAACGGGATGGGAGAAGAGGGATTGTAAACACAGTGAGCACGTGATCGCACAATACTGTGACGTGTTCAAGCCAGCGCGCTCGCAGGCGAGCGAGCTTCGTGTTGCTAGTTCGTCTGCTACGCCTGCACGAGCTTTGCGATGTCGTCGCCGTCATCGTTTTCGTCATCCAGCGGCGACTATTTCCTCCAGGCGGGAGTCGCCACCGTATTAGACGTGGTCAACCACTTTTGATTCGATCGACCACAGGCGAGCTGGTGATCGCTGGGAAACGGTATAGGCCTAGCTCTCTGGCCGTCTGATCCGGGGCCGATGGCTCTTGCGATCCGTCCGCAGCTCGTAACAAAGCGCCTATATTCGTCAACACAATCAACGTCTGCACATTTATGACGCTCATAACTGACAGTACAATTAGTTTTGCCGACGGCGTTGGTAGCGATGAGAAAACACGTTAGCAAGGCGAGCCGCTTCGTAGAGACGATTGCTGCGGCGGCTGCGCTGACCGCTTGCGAGCCAAAATCACGCCAACGATTAACCATATAGCACAACGTTTCATAACATGCACACTTTCGAGGTCACTTTACACTAAGAGTTATCTCGTGTCACAAACAATTGAGCCGATGTTTGTGCCGCCGTCAGCGGCGAACGAGGCCAGCGTCTCGACCAGGGAGAAAAAAAAGCACCGGGACGATCGGAGCTGCGAGAAACTTGCTCGCCGGCCCCGCCCCGAAGGCAGCGCAAACTCGTGATATTTTTTGCACGCGGCTAGATTTTTGAAGGGCATCATGGATCTCGAGAAATTAGTTGCCCTTGGTGAAAAGATGGGTCTTTCCGGAGCGGAACTACGGAAGTGGGTTAGCCAGAAGGAAAAAGAAGCTTTAGAAAGAGAGAGAGAGAGGCTAGCGGCCGCACGTACTTTTAAAATTGATTTTAAATATGTTCTAAGCTATATTCGCCACTGATATTTTGTAGACGATGTGTGTGTGTCCACCTAAATCGATCTCACAAGTTATCTCGACTACAAATTTTTGTGTCAGTACTCCTTTTTAAGAAAACGAACCCTACAAATACCACTCCGCCTTCTTGGATTAGATTTAACTGCTCAAAACGTACTATCTTTGGGTGCCTCTACACTAGGGCATAGTGATGGTAAGATTAGCGCTGTCATCCAAAATTTTCTTTTAGGATCAATGCGATTTAAACTCTGAATACAAACTTCTAAGCCTCCTTTTATTTCACCAAAATTGAATTTTAACTGTTTCATTATATAATTATGGTAGAATTTTGATTTTCATAAACTCATGCAGGCTCTACAATCTTTATCATTCGATTGTAACTTACCTATTATAAAATTTTGACTTATTTTACACTTCCCTATGACTCTTGGCCAATCGCCCAGAGTGGGTACGTGCCAAAAGGTCACAAGGATCTACATCTGTACATCTAGAAGGACGTTGAGATGCCATGTTTAGTGAAGCTTTCTTTGTGGCGTCCGAAGCTTATGTCCTCTGGTCGGTGCTGGCGCTGTGCTGCGTTTCTGCAAGGTCCGTTCACCCCCGGACTGGAACGCGCGCGGAGAGTCCGGTCCGGCCGTGGCCTAAAGGGGCTTAACCGTGGCCTAGAGTTACTGTATATGGCTCCCACTATATGCGGGAGCCATATACAGTAACTCTTACTGTGGCCTTAATTGCAGCGCCACTGGGCTTTGGTACTGAGGCACCCTAAGGTTTGCCGTCGTCCAAGGCTCCACCCTGAGGACCATCAGCCATATAGACTTCTGTGTTCCACTGTCTCAACATGCCACACTGTAGGTAGGACGATCATATCCTAGGACTACTTCTTCTTCTTTCTGGGTATTTACGTGCCAAAACCTGTTCTGATTATGAGGCACGCCGTAGTGGAGGGCTCCGGATTAATTTTGACCACCTCGCGAGTTCTTTAACGTGCACTACAACGCAAGCACACGGGCATTTTTGCATTTCGCCTCCACCGAAATGCGGCCGCCGCGGCCGGGATTCGATCCCGCGATCTAAGGCGTCAGCAGCGCAACGCCTTAGCTGACTGAGCCACCGCGGCGGTATCTTCTAGGACGTTGTGCGTGGGAATGAACAAAGCGATGGTTAAAACTGAGCGTTTAAAATGCCGTATGCGCATAATACTTCACCCAAAACATGCAGTCCTGGTGATTATGTGTGCGCGTTTAGCAAGTAGCATATTCTTCTGCCGGGAGAGGCACACAAAGGCGCAAGACAAGAAGTTGGAGTACATCTAACAAAAATAAATGTGCAGAGATATACACTTGCCAAAGTATGTCCCACGTTGTTGTCCTGACAGGTAGGTGGTAGTTGTTCTTGGTCCCTGAAAATATGGCTCGTGCTACAGTACACTGTGCTAGACCCACGAGGGTAGTAACTTCTGCTTCTTCGCTTGCTGCTGATTTCATATCTTGTTCACATGAGCATCAAAGCCTCGGTAATTAACTAGACATCCCCTGCGAAGCACTGACACATAATTTGGTTTATTTGCTGTACTTTATGAGGAAAAAAACTATTTATTTATTTATTGTTCGTATCAATGTCTACTGTTTATGTGACGCCAGTTTTACTTCTCATCCTGGTATATTTTTGTTATTGCTTAATATGAAAATGAAAACTTAATGTGGTCCTGGCAGTATTCTCACTGCGTTCCTTCGCCGATATGCTGATGGTGTTGCAAAGTGTCTTGTTATCATCTTTCATGCTTCTGTATTGTCCGTAAAGCTGTCAAGTGACTGCATGGAGGACTGACCGATTGGTGCCTATCTTTAAGAAGGGAGATCGGTTATTAATACAAAATTATCTTCCGATTTCAGACAGTCCACTAGGTGGACTCTTAATGAATACCCCCCCACCAGTTTCCCGCGCGCACGTCACTGAAGGGGCCGCTGTCATTGGTCTCCGCCGTTCGCGGCTCGCGTCTCATCTTTCGCTATTGTGCTTGTTCGCTCGTTACGCCGCCGCCGACGCTCGCCGCAGGAACGGGCCATTAAGAGCTGCGCTCTAAAAACATATACAAATGTGTAGAACAGCCCTCTATATTGACTAACTTCAAAGACGGGTTTAGAAAACGATACTCAACCATTACACAACTAATAACTGCGATTGACTCTTATCGATTCTTGTTATCGATATGAACGGTCAGATAGACGTAATATTCTTAGATTTCTGCAAGGCTTTTGACACAGTACCTCATGATAAGCTAATCCTAAAGCTCAGGTCAACTGTTTAAATGGAAAATGAGACATCCACCCATTTGGAGCAATTGCTACAAAGGAAACCCCATATAGGTTCCTTGAAAGAAAAGCCTCTCAGTTGAAGAAAAATTCGTCCTGGTCCGGGAAATTTAGGACAATTGCTGTTCCGGAAATTTTTGTGCGCTGGATTGCAGCTTATTTGTGTGACCGTGTTCAGTCCGTTGATGCGGGCGGGCAATACTCGGGCTGCCTTCCAGTCACATCTGGTGTACCCCAAGGAAGTTTATTGGGACCTTTACTGTTTCTTCTGTATATCAATGGCATTGTTAACGTAATCTATCCTGAAGTCCAAATTCGGTTGTCCAACGACGATTGTGCATTGTACAAAGAAGTTCATTCCACAAATGACCATGCAAGACGCGATGTAAGCGTTAGTGTCAATAACATTGCCAAATGGTGCGATCAATGGGGTATGAAACTTAACACAGAGAAATGTGTGTGTATCCTTCCGATTACTAAAAAAAGCAGTATTTTGCATAGACCTATAAGCGCGGTTCCTTACCACTTCAACAAGTTACTAACTACAAATATTCAGGAGTGACACTGAGACTAACAACTTGTCTTGGAATGCTCATATATCTAACGTTTGTTCATCTTTCTCTTTAAAACTGTGTTTCTTAAGACATAAGCTTAAAGGAGCCCCTACTAATGTTAATGCTTGGATACCACTCATTAATCAGACCTTAACTAAAATATGGATGTATCTTCCGGACCCTTACACTAAATTAAACTTTAAAAAATTAGAAAGAATCTAAAGAAAGGCAGTGAGGTTTATATTTAACAAATTTTTCGTATCAGACTCTCCCAGTGAAATATTGCAGTGCAATCAAATGCAACCACTCGAAGTACGAAGGAAAGAATTGAGGTTACGGTTCCTTCATCTGCTTATGAATAATGAACTAGCATTAAAAAAAACCATTTTAACACGAAAGTGTTTTATGCCGGGGTCCACCAAGACTTCACTGACGTATTTCCGTCACGGAAATACGTCAGCTTACAATGTACACGAACATAATACAAAGAAAGAAACCAGAAGAAAAAGTTCCACAAACATGCAAAATTTGGAAATCGAACCCACGACCTCTCGGTCCGCGACGATAGATCGCCGAGCGTTTAACCCATTGCGCCACAAACGCATTTGCAGAGAGCTACACAGACGCGCCTTATATATCTAACACTCCTCCGTGTACCCGCGCTCTTGCTCGGGGCGGTGCCGCCGCCTACGAGCAGAAAAGAGAAGTACTGCATTATGACACTAACGCGCACCGACAGTGAACGCTTCGGTGGTCTCAGCACTACGACGCCTCGATGCCAGCATTCGAAGGGACGCTGGCATCAAGAAGCACTACCAACGCCACCTAGGTGGCGTTCACCGTACTCAGCACAGCGGAGCGTGGCCTCCGCAATTAGCTCTGAAAATGTTTCTGAAGTTGATCGCGGAGGCTGCAATTACGACGCGCTGTACGCGCTGATTTGACTCGGTGACGATTCAGTTACGTGCTTTGTCTTGCGCGTTGTATTAGTGTGTCAGTTACGTGCTTCGTCTTTCGCGTTGTGCTAGCGTGTGCAGCGTAGTGCAGCTTCCATATGCACGACGGTTGCTCATGGTCATCGACGTTGGTAGTCGTGATGGAGGAGACGTGCCACCAGGCGTCAGCGTGGGTGCATCGACGCCTAAGGGCGCTTTAGCCACAAAACACCAATAGACATTATATATCAATGTGCAATAAACATTACTTCTGTGAAGACACGTTTCACTTTCGTGTTCTATACCGATTCCTATATAAGAGGGATCAACCACATTTTTTTTGTCACCCCTAACAACCAGACACCACCGTGACAACGAACTAACACCTATATTTTGCACGAACACATTTCTCTTTTTTCCCCGTACAATACCTTGACTGGAATTTCTTACCACTAATATTTTCTTAAAATACTGTTCATTCTTTATTCGCTTACTTTGTATTATCTGTTCGATTATGATGCCTACCCTGCTTCGACCTCGCGTCAGCAGTAAGTATTCACCAATTTAAAAATTCGCAGTTTCGCCCGAAAGGCGAAGCATCAATTGCGATCGCAAATTAGCAGAGAGCTATACGGAGTAAGGCTAGTAGTTGTATCCGCTGCATAAACTTGGACACGTTCGCTTACTAACTGAATTAACAAGCATGGTGTAAGCAAACATGAATAGATCACACTCGATGACCGCAGACAACCGCTGTCAAAACGCTGGTGTGAGCAAGCGCGGCGGCAGCAGCGAGCGAAGGTTCATACGGTCTATCGCTTCAACGGAAAGTGAGCAGCGAAAGCACAGCGCATACAAAGGTAGGAGCCGTATGCAAATCGCGTTCAAGAAACGGTGTGCGCGACAGCCCGCAGCCGCGCAAAGTACGTAGTTGCTGGCAGAGTAGAAGTCACACCTCCTCCCTCCCGCAGTGCCCCGCTTTCCTCATTTCACGTGCGAGATGAGTCTCCAGTTCCCCTTGTGCCGCAGCACAGCGTCCCCCCTGCCTCCCTTCCCCCGGCCTTTCGCGCGACGGAAGAAGTCGCGTTTGCTCTCCGCCGTGCGTTCGCTCTCGGTGGAAGCACGCGTCCCTCGCGCGTTTTCACCCGCATATACAGCATACGGCGCGAGGCGACGATTTTATCGCCCTTGAACTTTATACGGAACCTCACGGCGACGGCAGAAATCTGCTTGGAGTGTCCATATAATTGCTATCGCAATAAAACTTGGATTAAGCTTCTCCTTTAAGAGTGGAACGCGGTTATCGGGCGCCGTTGACGCCGACACAGACACCGGATTTTCTGCGACACGGGGTCCGATAGAAAACAATGGTGGGTCGATCCCGGTGGCAGTGCAGGGCAGAGCAATGGCTCGTATCCCATTAAGGCAGAGGCTACAAGCACTGACTCATCAATGGAACTTAACAGCCGCGTAAGCAAGAAAAAAAGGGGTTTGTGTTTGAGTTTCCGCTTAACAGAATTACTTTTTCTCGTGTATTCAAATTAAAATCCGACGCTGTCATGTCTGTAGGTTGTGTGCAAATCGACCTTTACGAATTTTCTTACGCATTTTAATTTGAGAAATTCAATTAGTTCAGTAACGCCGCTGCGCCACGCGGAGGGCCTGCGTGGTAGTGGTTAGGGATTATTTTTTCTGACGGAGCACGCCGCCAGCGGCGGACACCAACACCGGAGCTACCGCGTTAATAGATGCAGAGGATGCCAGATGAGGCAAGCAAGCGAATCGTGATCAAACATACGGCACTGATAGGAGCGCGTTGAAGCCGTGTCACCAAAACTGGGATCACGCGATTTCCAACGCGAAATGGGTCGGAAGACAGCGCGCACGAAGCCACCATGACGCCCTAGATCGCCCTTCGCCTTAGCACGAATCGAAAAACAGAGCTTATATTCGATTCGTATTCGATAGTCTAAATATCCGCGCACCCCTGCCAGGATGGTTGGCTGGGCCGTCCAACCAAAACGTCCAGCTTCTATGAGTTTCTCATTCGCTTACAGCAAGCATGTCTGCCCCGCCCACCCCCTACTCCTTTTATTTTTTTCGTTATGGCATTTTAAATCTTGAGTCTTCGTAGTCTCATCCCATGATGCACCACATTTTATCTGGCACGTAAACCTTATTTTTGCAAATCTGAGTTCGCAGTCAATGGAGTTGCATATCTGCAATAGTTTTCATCACGCTCAGAACTTCTGACGCGCTGCAGCATGCTCGTTTAATAGAAACTTTAGCATTGCAGTACTGAAAATGTGCAAAAATTATAGCTACGTTGAGCTTAACATATTAAAATCGTACAGTAATGCATTCATCTTTCGTGCCAATAGTTAATTTAAATTATGGGGTTTTACGTGCCAAAACCAGTTCCGATTATGAGGCACGTCGTAGTGGGGGACTCCGGAAATTTGGACCACCTGGGGTTCTTTAACGTGCACCTAAATCTAAGTACACGGGTGTTTTTCGCATTTCGCCCCCATCGAAATGCGGCCGCCGTGGCCGGGATTCGATCCCGCGACCTCGTGCTCAGCAGCCCAACACCATAGCCACTGAGCAACCACGGCGGGTGCCGTGCCAATAGTTCTCTCTTTTTTTTATTGCGATAGCAATTATATGGACACTTCAACCGGATTTCTTCCGTCGGCGTCGCCATCGCCGTGAGGTTCCGTATAAATTCCAAGGGCGATAAAACCGTCGCCGCGCGCCGTATGCACGAGTGAAAGCGCGCTATCACGGAGAGCGAACGCACGGCCGAAAGCAAACGCGACCGTCGCGCGAGAGGCCGTGGGGGTATGGGAGGAAGGGAGGGAGGGAGGCGGGGCGACGCTGTGCTGCTTCACCAAATGCTTATCTTGCAACCGGGCGCAAGGGAAACTGGCCACTCAATCTCCCACGCGAAAGCAAGAAAGCGGGAAGGCCGCGCGGGAGGGAGGGTCGGGGGGGGGGGGCAGCTTCTCCTCTGCCAACAACTTCTCCTCTGCACTTTGCCCGGCGTTGGCGGTCGCCCGCATCGTCTCTTATCTCCACACGGCTCTGACCTTTGTTTGCGCTGTGCATTCGCCGCTCAGTTTCCGTTGAAGCGATTGACCGCGCGAACAATTCGCCCGCTGCGGCGGCTGCGCTTGCTGCCAGGTTTTGACAGTCGTTGTCTGCGGTCATTCGGTGTGATTTATTGTTGTTTGCTTGTGCGCGCTGACACCACCCTTGTTAATTCAGTTAGTCCAATTGTGTCCAAGTTTATGCAGCCGATAAAACTACTATCCCTACTCCGAATAGTTCTCTACTAATTTGCTATCGCAATTGATGCTTCGCCTTTCGGGCGAAACTGCGATTCTTTTTTTTTTTTTGCACTGTACACATTGTGGTATGACCAACATAGGCTTATACAAGTGTTTACATTTGTGCACCCTTCTTTTTATGCGCTTCATGTTCAGAGGTCTCATAATTCACTAAATATCTGACAATTAGCGAACATATACGCTTGTTCTTTACAGTCCTTCAGGACTATCGCACACCTAAATTACACATCTCCTTAAAAGTCTACAAGACCATTTGTGCTTAATGCAAGGCCT
The DNA here is from genome assembly GCF_013339745.2 of Dermacentor silvarum. Classification (NCBI taxonomy): domain Eukaryota; kingdom Metazoa; phylum Arthropoda; class Arachnida; order Ixodida; family Ixodidae; genus Dermacentor; species Dermacentor silvarum. The sequence goes on from NC_051157.2 coordinate 26,599,601, forward strand.
GCGCGGCAAAGAAAAAGCCTAAAGAGGAGTGATAAAAAACTCTTACCATATCAGCCACAAGCTGGGAATTCTATTGTCAACTGAAAGACAGATTTGCAAAGGCGACTGTGACCAGTTGACGGCTGCATAGTCTCCATACTCTTTCAGTCTCAAGCAAGTTGCAGCACGAAAGCTATCCTGTCATGGAACAGAAGCAACACAAAGTTGATTTTTACTGCATCCCTTTATCTGCAGAAGTGCCCTCACAAAAATTTCTAATTGAACGAATCATTGCAGGTAAGTTTTGCACATACTTATAACGGCGAGTTCTCGGAGCACCTGCTCTTGCACATCCTTCCAACTGTGAGCTTTCGGAGTACAAGTGCTCCAAGCGCTCACAGTTGAAAGCATGTGCAAATTGGTGGTGCAAATTGGCACCACCAATTATGCCCCACCGCGAAAAGTGCATGCTGTATGTTGGTGATGAAAATTGTCATGTTTCTATTTATCCATGCATGCATGGAGGAAGGAAAGGGGTAGCTTGCGTGCAATCATCCATGCATGCATGGAGGACAGAAACAAAACAGGAGAGGCCCTGACGTCACATTTTTGAATCCGGAAGTGCAGCCTTGTTGGTGTGCCATCTCGCTTTGCGCCTCCAATCAGGGGTTCTGCAACTCGCTGGAGCAGATGGGCGCGAACTTTGAACTTGCATTGTTACGAGCCGCCGGAAGTGCGTGCTGCCGGCGTGCGTCAAAACAAAGCCTCCGAAACTTCTGTAGCAGTTTTAGCGAAGCAGACGCGCTCCTGTGTTTCTCCGTGGCACGTTGAAGACGACGAAGACGACCCGCGCCGTGATTGCTTGAGTGTATCTGTTGCTGGCGGACACTCACACTCACAGACCTCAAACACAACTTTCAAGCTTACACACCACACTCCTAAGTCAGCTTTCCTCGCGAACAAAAGGTGCTGCGAGAAAGACACTGGTGAAAAAAATCTTATCTCACTTTTCAGAGACCGAGAGCAGCAGCGAAAGCTTCAGGAGCGTGGTTGCTATGGCAACGTTGACATTTGGGGTACCCGTCCCAGTGCTCCTTTGCGAAAAACAGCACGTGACTTCCGCCACACCTCCTTCAATGCGTCCGTGCTGGCCGGGGCCTCTCCTGGGTTTCCTTCCTCCATGCATGCATGGATGATTGCACGCAAGCTACCCCTTTTTCTCGTTTTAGATGCGAAGCATCTTATGGTCGGGGCTGTCACTCCCTCCGCCGTGCGTTGTCCACACCCCTGCTGCGCATGCGCATCCTCCTCCCCCTCCTCTCGGCATTCCTCCTCTCCTCTCCGACGCTCCTCTATAGACGTTTTCACGAGGGCGCTCCCGACGGTCTGGCGTGGAGAGTATGTGTCAGTGTTGCCTGTTCGGTCTGGACTGTGAGCTTGCCTTGCGCTTGCATTGATGAGTGGTAGCTTTCCTTCGATGTTTCCGTTTATTTTTGTCACGAATGACTTACGCTCGTAAATAATGGCATGTATACTCATCAAAAGGCTACAGGCCAGCACTGTGCAGTTTATGGGTGCACAAACAACCAGCGGAAAATAATGATTTTAGGGACTAAGTGTGTCCACAACACAGCACTCCGCAAGACCACTGCCGCGATGTGGTATGTTCACGCTTCGCCGGTTTCCTGCAACACCTGAGGACTTGGCATTTCAGTCTAATGTGAACCAATGCACACATAAGTAAAATAACGCATATTGGTAAACTCTTTTCGGCACATTTCCCAACAGGTTGCGAGAATTGTCAGCTCTTCGATGTAATATTTTCTCGTATGTAGTGGCAGAGGCTACATTTGTTATTCTTTCAAACATGACTTCATTCCAGTGCCTAATACGGGGGTCACACGGCGCACTTTTGATCGTGATCGAGCCCGATATGGGTCGAATTTCTTGGTCGCGATTGGATTCTTTGCTCAATCTGTGCGTGGCGTAGAAATGCGCTAAATGAGCCCGCGCAAGTAAGAACGTAAAAAAAAAAACTGTATTCGCATGGGTACGCGGACAATAGCATCATGCTTGCAAGAATAACAGTAACGAAAAAAAATTCGCACAGTCGATCAAGTGAAATACTTACGTGCGTGCAGAGACTGCTTCGCTGACCACTAAGCGCTTTTCACTCACGGTCAGTAGTTGTTTACAGTCATATGCATATGTATTTATTCGACAATTGTTAAGACTCAACATTACTTTATTATGAACATAACACAGTGAGACGGTGTAAGGGAAACAAGAGAAAGAGCAGAGATGGCCCTAACGCTGCAATATTATTGGCTTATGTCGCTTCAGAGATAGCGCACACGAACAATTCCTGCCGTACGCGATATCTTCAATACAAACTTCGCGCACGATCTACGTTAAGGTTCACCGTGAGCGAAGCTTGTTCCAAATTCAGACATTCGAAAGAAAAGCCATCCCAGGTAAACAAACGTAAAATATATGTAAACAAATATATCTTTATAGCAAGTCCTGTTATAATCCCTATTGGGATTGACAGTATGTATAAATAAATAAATACTAAAAATAAAAATGTAGCACCTGGGCTGTATCAGTCGCGCTGGCATCTGTGATCACTGCCGCGCGTCGGTTCGCTGCAGGTACCGCGCTGCTCGATCGCCCCGCTTTATGCTTTGACATTTGGTTATAAGCACCCTGCACCGTACCAGATCCAATAAATTTTGGATGATTGAGCTGTTCAGTTGCGTCGGAAGCGTATGGAGTAACCACCGCATATCTACCAACCACTGACACGCGTCGTCGGGCTGCCGGCGCCTGGTTCTATAAGCATTGCCCGACAGCTACGTACGCGCCTGATTTCGCTAAATGAGGCACCCATCAATCGCGAAACGTAATGGTGATCAGATTCAATCGACGATATGGTCACATGTGCCCAGCAATAACAATGAAATATACCGCTGATTACCACGCCAGGTCTTGACGAAGCAGACGCGGCTGCCGCCGCTACCGACGAACACCACATCCACTGGCTGGGCTTGCTGTTGCCATGGCACACTACACTGAGCGCTCACGCGAGCACGTGAAACATGTAACAAGTGAAGCGGCACAAGACAAGCGAAGCGGAAGAAAACAATCGAAATAATGCGCGGCGAAGATCACACAACCGAAGTGCGGCCGGCCTGCTCTCGCAAGGTGCACAGTCCAAAATGGCGGCGACGCTAGACGTCGCTCGTGTCGGCCAATGGCGCTGCTCAAACGTCGGTTTGTGAAAAGGTCTATAGGCCTCTCCGGATTGCGCAACGAATGGCAACACCTGCGGCTCCGTGCGCGATAATGCGAAGCAGCTTTTAAGTTAGAGGCGCGACGGTCGGCACCCCAGAGGCACCGGCAACAGTCACCAACGCCGCGCGCGTTCGGTGCGAACGCGGGCAAAACGCCGACGGCGTCGACAACAGTTCTGCGCGTTGCTGGCGCTGCTGCATGTCCAAGTTTATACAGCTGATAAAACTACCTTGAGTCGACCCCATGGCTGCTTCGCATACTACTCAGGGTTCCCCTACGGGAAGATGGTGTAATCTTTTTAGGAGCGAAGCTCCTTATAGCGGCACCTGTTCCGTCCCCGTCGTAGTAGTAGTAGTGTGTAACCAGTCTGAGAAAAATGAGAAAAAAAATTCCGAAGTTGTGTCCGTAGCGCGGAATCGAACCAGGGACCCCTCGCTTCCGAGCGCACGGCGTTTAGCCCACTACGCCACGAAGCGCACATAGACACACGCACCACGATGGCAATAAATACCCAACATTAACGAAAGGCCGCGTTTCTAACGCGTTTGTGCTAGCGCGTTACGGCCCGTGTAAGAAGCTGGTGTAAGACGCTGTGGCCTCTCCGCCTTACCTTCAACGCGTTTCGAACGCGCTGCCCAAGGCGGTGGCAAGTCAAGTTCAAGTCGAGGTGCGTTTATGAATACGGGGGGTATACTCTCTCAGCAGTCATGTGATGGCGTCGGCAAACGCGGTGCACGTTCCGGCATGTGTAAATGGCTGCGTAAGACGCTGTGGCCGCTCCCCCTTACTAGAGAGTACTGCACGTTTCTAACGCGTTTGTGCTAGCGTCCCCTTAAGCGGGAGATCCGATGATTCCCTCCGGAGCTTCGCCCACTCATCATCATTCACCCCGTAGATATGCTGTGATTTTTTTTCTTCTTGGCTGCTCCTGAGCAAATAAAGCGTTGTCCTATAGCTGAAGCAAAGTTGAGGCCAAGGCTTACAACACTTGTCCAGTCTACACATTAGCATATAGTATAGAGCACTGCAGGGTCTCGGGCTTACCCGAAAGCCCGGGCCGGGTAGGGCTGGTTTTTCACGGGCTCGGGCACGGCATGTGCTTTTTGACCTGAGCCCGGGCCGGGCTCGGACTTTCTGGTGGTGTGCATGTAACGTGCAGCGAGTTATCCTCGCGCGTATCAACTCTGAAAAACCTGCTGCCCGGGCGCAGCTGGAAGCTAGCAGTGCTACTCTTGTGTACTTTCCTTTTCTTCTTCCGTCGTATTTTGCGCTGTTTGAACAGAATGGAAACGTCCAGAAAGACCGAAGTCGCCTCAAACCAAAGGATGACATTGTATTCCTTATCTAAATCAATGTAATGCTTTCAGCGCGGCGTAAGCGCGCTCGCGACTTATTCAAAGGCGAATTGGTAAAACGATGACTAAGATAATTCGTCACGCTGCTGAAATATGGCACTGTGTCCATCCATGATTGCACGCATGTTCTCAACCGGCCGCCTAGCAGCAGCGCATTACGCTGCACCATGGAGGAACGCGAAGCTTTCTTTCTCCCTTTACTCCATCCATGCGCTGCGCTAATGACCGGTCGTGGCTGCGCTTCGGCAGTGCACTAGAATACGGTTACTGAGTGGTACGAGCGGCTGGGGCGGCGCATGCTTTGCTGTGAGGCGCCCGGCGTGGAAAAACACTGTGGCGGCGCTGTGATAGAAGTGGATTGGGCCGCATCAAGGTCGCGCCGTTGGAAACTGCTTGCGATACTGCTCGGCAGGGTCATTCGTACTACTTTGCACGCTGGTATTTGCGTTCAGACCGCTCAAATGGTGTTCATAATTGCATATGGCATGTATTTATGCCTTAAGAATAAATTCCTTTCACTCTCTATTTTTTTTTTTTTTTTAATGCCGCTCGGTGATATTTTTCGGTCTCGGGCCGGGCGGGTAACGTAGATTATTTCCGGGCCCGGGCTGGGCCCGGGTCTCGCCATAAAACTTTCGGTCGGGCTCGGGCGGGCAGCCCAACGAAATAACGGGCCCGGGCCGGGCTGGAAAAATCGGCCCGTGCAGTGCTCTAATATAGTATGGTTTGGCTACACTCGTTTTGACGTGCATCTTCGCTTCATGCATGTTTACGCTCAGCAGCATCCTTCCGGCATTTGCTGGTTATATCTTCAGCAAATATGTTGGTACCAGTTCCGCAAGGCATTACTGGTCGATCCTCGTTACAACGAATATATCCACTATGCCACCACAGCGGGTGCATTTTCGTTGTCATAGCTCTTTAATTAAAGCATAACCAACCGCCTCTTCGATTTACTTTATATCAGATATTTCGTTATATTTGTATTCATTGTACCAAGGTACTGTGCTTGCTATTTAATTAACAAAATAAACAGTTGGAGCACAAACACTAAGTGATGCAAACAAAGTTTCTCTGTAATGTATGGAAGCACTGCAAGGCACTGGACACGTGACTGCCGCCAACAGAAATAAGACTTTTGCCTTGGGCTTCTGGTCTTCTTTATTTGAAGAAAACGCACAAAAAGAGTTACAGAAGTAAAAAGTGGGCGTGGCAGTTAGCAACAGATACAATGAAAAGGAAACAAGGTGATACTGCTCTTTTCTTTATCGTGTTCAAAAAAAGAAGTATTGATACCACCCTGGTGGCATAAAAATCTCCAATAACAAACAAAACAATGCCTCAGGTTTAAGTAGTAAGAACAGTGGCTGTGACATACATTCGCCTCACTTTTTTAGAGACGCAACAAAGAAGGTTTAAACAGGGGAGACATTGGCTGTGCCTTGGTTCTTGAGACAAAACAATGACCAAATGCACAAGCGTTTGAATGGCACAAGGCAAAAGTAGGGTCTAATATGGCACGAGTTAATGTTAAAAAATAGGCACTACGCAGAAAAGATATTTTCCTCAACTTTTGAGGAAAACAGTTCACACATTACTAAAGGCCATGTTGGGTATTTTATAGGTTAAAAGAAGAAAACAGACGACACACCAAAGTACTTTATATGAAGAAAAAGGGGCAGTAACATCTGAACTTCAGTCTTTGAAGGGAACAATGTTTCAACAAAAATTATATTAATGGCTAACACATGAGCTGGCAACTCGCACCTCTCTAACAGGGGAAAAAAAAAAAAGGAACAACAAATCCAGGTACACTGCACCACGAATACATGTGTAATGCTATCACAGCATGACAGTGACAAGGTCATATTTGGTCTTTCTTGCCTTTGCTTAACAATCTTTTTTTTTTCTTTTTCTTCAAGTTTGGTCACACCAATCTCTAAAATAATTTTTTTACCACATTTGGCAGGCAATCAATTAACACAGCTATTCCTGCCGAATGGTAGGTATGAGTGAGTGATCTGCTCCCAGGGAATGAAAAAAAGTTTTAGTTTGTTGGATATCAAGAAATAAGTGAGCATAGGGGCAAAGAGATCATGGCCAGTAGTGAGAGCACAAAATGCACAAAACAAATGTCAGAACACTTGTCTAAACAGTGACTAACACACTTTAAGTACAACGAAAAAAAAAAAAATGCAGCGATTGAGTTAATGCAGCATTTTGCTCAATGAGAAAAGTCTGTCGGGCCAAGAAGCTCTCTTATGCGACGTGGCAGTGGTCGAGCATGGTAGACATACAAGCTGTCAATTCACTGATGATCACAAGTACAAGTAATTTCTGTGTAGATGAGCACTGAAGGAATAAGGTAACAGCTGAATTAAGCGTGGTGAGGCTGCTACCAGTGAGAAGGTTGACAAAAAGGAAAAAACGTTTTTGAAAGACATGACAAAGTTACCAGGGAATATGGCAATTTGAAGGTCATATTTGTTCACAGTTTACAGTAGGCCCAAAACTATACAAAAATACGAGCTAAGAAAAATAGTGGCCTTTTATATAAGACAATATATGTGCATAAAATATGCTGCATTTTAAAGAACAGTGTGTGTATTGCACTGCCACTTTGGCATGTTTGACTAGAGTAAGGCTGTAACTATGCAACTAAAGATGGCAATGCTCAAATGTGACCATGTTGGAGCACGGAAGTGCTACATTGGTGTGTCTGACTAGGAGTTTTGATGAACAGACAGTGCCAAAGAGTGATCAATTAACTGCCTATTGTCTATATTAAATATCACAGTGGCATTAAGCTTTTGAACAAAGCTTGTATTATACAAGAACTACTGCACAGATTTCCAAAGCATAAACAAGGCAGAGATTCCTAGTTAACAATAAAGCACCATTTGCTTTTGGCACTGGGACAGCAAACCACTCTGTACGCTGCATTCACATGTGCAGAGAAATGCAATCTGCATGTCAAGAAAATACCACCACTGCAAAAATTGCTAGCACCTGCAATAAGACTGAATGAAGGCTGGTGTCCTGTGTTGAATGTGAACAGTCCCAAGTGTGATAAGGCACAGACAAATGGCTGCAGTGATCTCAGAGTGGCACTGCCACTTATCACAGGTATGGAAAAACTGCACGAGTTATGTTGCTGCTAAGCAGGTTTTTCAAATGACTAGAGAGATAATGGCAGCAACTGGGAAGCTTGGGCATGTGTACCACATATTGAACACTCATGCCCTACCACACAGCGTAACAGTGCTGTCAGTTCTGAGGTTGTGAAGCAGATGGTGACATCATTTCATAGCTGAGGGATGGTGAAGAACCCAAAGCATTGCCATTTCCAACAGAGCCAAAGCCAGGTGATGAGGAGGAGAGGGAGCCGTCTTCTGAAAGTACACATTAAACAAATAATATTGCACTGGTCTTTTCATTATGCACACTGGTTAGTGCATGTTGCGAAGAGCTAATCTGCACCATGCAGAGTCAACAAATTGTAACATACTTGTTGCCACCTCACCATAACAATGATCCATTCCTTAACAATAAAAGGAATAACCGATCTTCAAGCTGAGGAATTTGATGATACCACCTCAACATAACCCTGATCTGTTTTACTTCCAAAAATTTATATCTGGCCGGAAGAATTGCCCACCAATACACTGCCATATTCTCAAGAACTTCTATGCGATGCACACAACGGGATCTACTGTCCGCTATGGTAATGAATGTTGCGACCTCCAAATACACACATCAATGCTATCACCCTCAGAGACTGTGTGGAGGGCAGAACCTTGCACACATTACCAAGCACTATTGCTGCATGATAGTGCAGTGGTTAGCATGCTGGACTAATTCGGTACTACAGTACTCACTACCATCACAGGGGCAGTGGTAGATAGTACAGTGCAGTCCACTTATAACGATACCACATATAACAATATATCAGTTATAACAATGCATCGACTTAACAGTATCAACTTATGCATTAGGGCTATGAAAAAAAAAAATGCCACAGTTTCGCCCTAAGGGCGAAGCAATGAATGCGATAGCAACACAGCAATGTCATACGAAGTAAGGTGAGCGGCTTTGGTAGCAATATGAATTGTAGTAAACATGAGCTGATTAAGTAAGCAGGTGTGCTGCGGCGTAAGTAGACCGACATGAAGAGAGACTCGATGACCACGAGAAGGCGCGTGTGAATTGGTGGTGTTGATGAGAAGCGCTTCCCGTGGGCAGCGCATGCGAAGGGACACTCCTGTAGTGCTGCACTGCCGATCTGGGCAGCATTGCATGTGTAGCGTGCGTTGGAAAATGTGGCCCGACAATTACTAACTGAATGAACAAGCGTGGTGTGAGCGCGCACAAACAAACATGAGTAGATCACACTGAATGACTGCAGACAACGACTGTCAAAACGCTGGCAGCGAGCGCATATGCCGCAGCGGGCGAAGGTACGTGCGGTCTATCGCTTCAACGGAAACTGAGCGGCGAATGCACGGCGCATAAAGGTCAGAGCCGTGTGGAGATAAGAGACGGTGCGGGCGAGCGACGAGCGCGGTTGTTGGCAGAGTGCGCCCCCCCCCCCCCCCCCGCGCGGCGCATTCGCGCGGGGGGGGGGGGGGGGGGCGCACACGGGGGCGTAGTGCCTATTACCGAGCAGCGCATTCCGCTCGCACGTTGATTGCGAAAGCCACGGAGAGCATCCATCGCAAGTTGGCGCAGCGTGCACAAGATGGCACCAGCTGCTTCAAGTCACCGGTGTGGTCGTGCCAGCGTCCATAGAGGAGAAAGTGAGCGAAAAAAGCATAAGCTGTCTCTCTCTCAGCAAGCGCAGAAATGCGCCGCGGCAGGTGCGCCTGCACCGACAAAGCGGAAAGCTGCACCTCTCGAGACGAAAATGCAAATTTTGCGAGACTCGAAGAAGTACGAGCTCGAGCAGTCGATATCGACGATTTTGAAAACCGGGAGCGCCACGATCATGAAGGCTAGAAGCAGGGGCTATGCCAATCAACGAAAAAGACAGGCTTTGTGCGCCAGGACGAAACCCGCCTGGGCAAAACCAACACGGTGGAAGCCGCTGTATGACATTACCGAACTCTGGGAGCAGTCTCTACCGACGATAAAATAGGTGGTGCTTCAATGGAGGAGTTTGAGTGCAGATAGTGTTGCCTCGTTCTGCAAAGAGATCTCCGACGGGGCGATCGTTGTCGCGACAGACGGCGGTGTTGTGCGACGGAGGCGACGACAGCAGCAGCAGTGACGACAATATTGACAATGGCCCGTCTTTGACACCGACCCCGATGTCCAACCAAAGTGCAATGTCGTCGAACGAGTCGCCCATTGATTTAATGCAAGCTTAATTATAGCCGCCAGTGTTCGCGCAGCAGCTGAACGTGATGCACACAGCGTTGTGAATCCGAAACTTCTACAAAAGCAAGTGCAGATTTCTATTTCAGCGCACCCAATGATTGAGAGGTATAAATAAACATTTTATTCTTCACAGCCTACTTTCTACAACATCGATATCTTAATATCTTACCGCAAGGGGCAAATTTGGTTTCAGGACTACAAAGGTATATTCGGCAGTTTTTTTCTTTTTTTTACGGCAGTCCAGATATAGCGATGATCGGTTATAACGATGGAATTTTTCGTATTTCTTGACAACGTTATAAGTGGACTGCACTGTACGTAACTCATCTCGCCTGAGTCAACTGGTTGAGCAGTAGAGTGACTATCAGGCCCGAGGTTTATTTCTACATCACCAGATATTCTTAAAAGCTGCTGCGCTATCACCAGTCACCAAGAACAGAGAAGAGCACATCTGGTTATGGAAGCAGCAAAAGGCTATGGTTGCTGGTCTTTTTGCAGTACTGTATAAGGAAGGACAGCAAAGGGTCACCAGATAGACCAGCACGTTCGTGCAAGGTGCGAAATTGCGTGTGAAGTGACAGCAGCATGGCGACAACGATAGTATCATGGCGAAGACGACGACATGATGACTGATTTATTCTGCTCTGGTGAATGTGTTACAACCTATCCTGTTACGACCTGGGCTGATCCTGAAGGTGGTACAATCTCAAACAGCATCTCAAAGCGCTAGCTGCCGCAAAGAAAGTAATGAGGGAAACGTATGTTTCTGCTTTTAAGAATTCACCCGAATGACAGTAGTAAGCTTGACAATTATTCCATTCCAGAGTTTGTGGCTTAAAAAGAAAAATGGTATGCACGCACACGCTCTCTCTTTCTGAAGCAAATTGTTGCTATGTGACATAACGCACACTTCAATCATCTAGAAGCACTAGTGAGAAAAGCATGTGTATATTTGTTACCTAATGGGTAGAGCATCAGGCTAGAAGTTCGAAACCCTCCAAGGAATACAATTTTTTTTATAAGGAGACCTAAGACCATGCAAAGAGTAACCTACTTACCAACATGTAAGGCCAAGAATGCTTTGCATTAAAAGTGTTACATTTGAGTAAACTGCATTAAGTTACAAGCCATAGTTGGTGTAAATGGAACCAGGGTGTGTACATGTAATTGTGCCAACATGTTTTTATCTTGAGATGCGAAAATGTCAGTGCCCATGTTAAGCTCTAGTGGTTGTGTTACCTCAGCAAATATGGTAAATAAGAAAGGCTAATACCGTTCAGACTTTCAGTGAAACTGTTCGTGGTTGCTGTAGTCTCCGACACACTGCACCTGACATCAGGCATGACTATGCTGGAGTCAGCCATGTATGGCACAATGGTCACGCTGAAGTTCCCATTGTAGCCCTGTACTGATGGGAACACACATGGTTGCAGAGAGGTGCCGTACGTCCTAAAGTACTGCACATAGAAGAGAGGGGAAAAAGAAGTGCAAATGCTGGTGACTTTTGGGCATCTCTTATCAGCGTTAGTGATGAGCTTTCACTAGTTGCACAGGCTTCTGGTGTCTTCCATGCATCATAAAAGAGGGCAAGAACTTGCTGCTTTTATGAAGGTTGTACTTGCATTCACATAATTACTATGAGTATGCAAATAGTTAATTTGACTCCAGTAATTAAAATTTTTTGTTCATTTGATAGCAAGTGGCACCCAACTAGTATTCACTTTTTTTTAAATCTTGCCTCCTGAGCACACACTTTTTAAGGGATACATACACACACTATTAATGATAATTTACTTCTGGATGCTTTCAGATTTCACCAGCTCAGGTCAACCTCTCAGCCTTTCCCATAAATAAAAACTCTACTCTTAGATGCAGAAAACAAGCATCAGCAAATTTTGAACAGCAAACTGACACACAACACATTGTTTTTAAACCACAGTGACTTTTTCAGAGTCTGTTGTTGGCAATTTCACTTGCTCTAGGAACTTGTCTGTATGAACTTGCTTGAAGCAAATACCTGGCCCTCTCGAGTCTTTTATCAGGCTTCCGAATGAAAGGTTTGGAGAATGAAGAACAGCTTTTTGGGGAACAAAATATATTTTTCAAGAACATCGATGCAACATTCTCAAATTGTAAAATGAGCCTACATACGTAAACATTACGAAAAATTTGGAAGAGTTGCCAGATATGCATTTCTATGGGCAAAAATGTTCACATACCTGCCAACTCCAGAATTGTTCGTAAAGCATATGAATTTGAGCTCGTTATACGATTTTACGAATGTTTCGCCAAGTTTCACAAATAATAGATTCTGTTTGCGAAAACGCTTTGTTGAAGGATGGGGCGGCACACATTGCAGAATCTGCATACAAAGAAACAAATTGTGATAATATCTAAGCTGCCCTTACGGCCTCAGAGATTGGGCGATGCATACTGCCCAATCTCGAAGGTAAGACTTCGAGCAAGTTTATTCAGACATGAAAAAAAAAAAAAAAAATCCCTCTTGTCTAAATGCGATGCGGTTTTCAGTCCCTGGTGTTCCTAGTTTCCCACTAAATAAATTGTGTATGTATCCCACAAACGGTGCACGCACAGTGCAAACATTTAGAAATGCATGCTACATTTGTGTTTTTGACTGACATTACATTTATTTTCTGCCATTGCTTCTACCAGCACTAGTGCAAGCAGGCTAAGACTGCTACAAGCCCTGGCTAGTGTTCTATGAAGGATGAACAAATGTGCTTTTTTTTTAATTACCATACGCTTTGCTTTGCACTAGCTAATCTATTGTACATTGCCAAGGATGGTAGCACAGAGTGTGCATTCGTGTGGTAATTAGGCTGAGTCAGGATACAGCCAGTGAAAACAACAGCAAACAGCGTGTGCCCAAAAACAGAAATGTAAGAATAACGTACATCACAGCCAATGTTGTAAAAGAACCGCAGGGTTGGGACATCTGAAAGACCAGAGAGATAGAAATAGCAATTGTAATCATTTGTCAATCACCAGGCAAAGTGCTAGGTGGTGTAAAACGGCACTTAATTTGGATGAAATAGGGGCAATGGAAATCACACAGGCACCAACTAACAGCAAATTTATTCACACCATAAATGTATAAAACTAAAAGAAAAAAAAAAAAAAAAAAAAACAGGCCAGCAGCACATATACTGGCCAAAAAATAAACTTCAGATAATGAAAACCAACATCCTAAAATATAAAACAAGCGAGAGGCCACTATAGATTACATGCTATTTCCTTTTTGTGCATGCAAAATGCTTATAGATAAATCTGCTAACTTATGAATAAAGGGCTTCTATCCATCACACTGGCAGGTTGTTCTTAATTTATGCTGCCAAAGAACAATGCTGACATTAAAATTTGGGAATCACCCAAATTGTGCAATCATGCAAGCGTGAATAAATTTACTGCTGCTGATCAGTTTCCTTCATCACACTGTCCGAATTGCGCGCTCTTAATCAGCAATGCTACCTAACCAACAACATGTCCAGCTTCGGTACTTGTGGCTAGGTGTAGCCAAAGCACAACAACAATGTAGGTGCACTAAAGAGGAATACTACACTTAAGAGGTAGATTAAACTTATGCAATACCAAAAATGTAAATCGTCATGACTTGAGGTATGGTAAGCCACTCCTGATGTTTTTCGAAGGGCAGATATAAATGCCAACTAGAAATTCCTGCACTTGCTTCCTGCAATGTCAGATTCCGACTATAGAGACTGGTTGACCATTAGTTAGATTACACTTTGTTCCAAAGGAATCTGGGAAGGACTCAAACAAGTGAAGACTTAAACAAGAGTTAAGTAATAAGCATATATTTACAAAGTAGTAACACCATTATTTCCTATGCATTAACCATTTACTATAAATTAGTAAATAATATTTGCTCTTACCAGCAGTTAACAATTAATAGTTTAAACTGATTTTGATGTCCCAAAGATAAAAGAGACAACCTAAAAGAGCTCTGTAGAGGTTGTGGTCACCATGGGATTGCTTTATGTACATTACACATCAGTAGACAAGCATTTTTTGCATGTTGTGCACATATAAATGGCCAGGAATTGAACCAAGTTGTTAAAACATTTAACAGTGGTGGACCTAGACAATATACATTAAGACCTCTATAACTTAATTTTAGTTTATTTGAAAATTCAATTAAGTTGTAGAATTTGTGCATTTGTGCATTCAATTTGCAATGTGAATTATACCGGATAATTTGTAAAGCCGGCGTGCGCATTCAACCGGGCAATTCATAGTATCCGATTTTGGCCTCCAAGACCAGCATGCTAAAACACGTTTATGGCGGCCATGACGTGTTTCCAGCTCCTGCAATTGCTTCTATCTAGTAACGTTGATTGCTTCTGGCACTTGCAGTACGTAAATACATGGCCTTCAAGACTGGAACCAAGAGCTGTCGCTGGGGCTGCGATGCAGGCACAACTGAGCCTCTTCGACTGTCCGTCCCCGACAGTCATGGACACGGGCACGGGACTGTCAGGGACGGTGTGGTGGGGCTTTAAGCCAATGAGCGTTGCTTATGCAGTGCCTTGGGCAGCCCTGGACAATCTCGGATGACAATTCAAAGAGGTCCACTGATTGAGCTAGCGATTCTGTGATGTGGGCACTGATGATCTGTACAGCTGTGCGAAGCTCCTGTGTTGTGTAGCAGTGCAAGTTAATTTTGTGTCCTTCCGCTGGCTACAAAGAAGAGTCAGAGCATCACCATCATCCCTTGCTTTTCCGTTTTCTGGATTTCCCTATGTCAGTGGTGCCACTGATGAACTGAGATTTGGAGCAATTTTTGGAGCAGCAAAATCTTAATTTTGGAGCAGTTTGGAGCATCCGATTCAGATTTTGGAGCACTTTGGAGCTAATAAATGCCAGCTGCTGGACACGTCCTAAGCTATTTTAAACACTTAAAATTGACAAGCATTATTCCAGAAAGTATTTGCTTGCTGTAAAACAATGTTGCTCTGCCTCTAAATAGATGAGTTTCCCTTGAATTTAAATGAAGACAACAAACCTGTTCACGCCGCGTGCTGTAATTAGTTTATTTCAAGTTTAGTAAAGCTGCTCAGATGTTGCCTTTTACGTCCTAAGATTTTTTCATTGACATCTGACACTTAGTTATGTTTTCAGCAAGGCTCTAGCATCAATCAGAAACACCTGGCCAGCCTTGATGAGCCCCTCGTCATGCTCAGTCATTGCATCAGGCGACACAAGGTACTTTTCAACGGTCTGTTTTTCCTTGTAATGCTGAAGCTTCTGTTCAGCAACTGGCATCGACCATTATTTCGACACCAGCAATTCAAACAAGCTCGATTATTCGGACTACCTTAAGGCACCATCACTGGCCCATAAATTTGAAGTATAAGTACGACCGAAATTTCGGACACCTTCACTCCACCTGCACGACTGCGTTTTAATTTGACCGCCGAGTTGAGCGGAAATAGCAATATTTCGCTGGCATCGCCGCACGTGTTGTGCGTTGTTTAATGTTGTGTGCGTACGCATGGTGGTTGGCCATGTTTCCGCCACCTCCTGGAAACCGAAAATTGCGAAGCCTAGTTAATCCAGCACCGAGCACGCCCAAACCGTCGGGCAAGCCATTCGGGAGTGCATTTGGGTTGGCTCTGCGCATCCAGCGTTTATTCATTGACATGTTAACTAGCAACACGGTCGCGGCAACTGAAGTTGTTTAAGCGGCGCCGACTACACCCTCAATGTCTCCACCGACGAGGGCAGTGACTGTTTCAAAAAAAAAAAAAAAAAAAAGAAAACCGCCGTCATTTGGCTATGATAGCGCGGTTGACTTCTGCGCGGCGATATTGTAGTGGTGCATTTCGCTCGATTCTATATGCCGCCCTTATCATCCACCATTATCTGCCGGCTGATACCATATAACGCAGGCGGAGTGCCGCTCTTATACCACTGACGAAGTGCAAGGAGTGGCAGCGGAAAAGGCATCGCTACAAAATCGCGGTCCTGTTGCCAAAGGTTGAAGACTCTGTACATGCATGAATTGTACTTTTGTCTTTTTGTGGCGACAGCATAACAGTGGTACAGATATGGACTGACGAGATCGTAGGCAAGCGTACGTGCCCCTGTGCAGGACCGCGTTGACAAACTTCGGCTTTATTTTTGGACAATCCCTTTCCGGGATGCTTTCACTTTCGCGACATTTCGCGCGACTAGCACTGGACACGTCAACAGATGATAGCGTTCCTGGCACATTACCAAGTATGTCGACGCTGACGCTAGTGACGCGAAATCCTGCAAAAGTGAACGTATCCCCAAAAGTGGTCAACCGAGAATAATGGCTAGCCACTGGCGTAATATATTCAGTTATTTTCTGGCGAATTTGGATATTTCTGACTCCCAATTTGGATTTTAGGCAGTCCCCATCGGGCCCGAATTATCGCGATCGCCGTTCGATTTATGAAGCCGCTTTAGTCATACGCGCTACGCACGTCTGTGGGCCACTGTGGCCACATAAGTAATGCGCAGGCACTAATTTTGGCGCACTGGCGCAAAATCGTGTATTTTTATCAGGATGGCGCAAGAAATCTCGTAAGCGTAATCTGGCGCATTTGACGCAGGAGTGGGAGCACTGCTATGTAAGTACCAGCTGCATCAAATATTAAATCACGTCTTCTCCACTGCTCTAATGTTGTGTGTGTACGATTCCCCAACCACATGAAAAATGTCACCCATATGCTTGTTTATGCTTGCGTACAAAGACGGGGCCAGGAGTGACGATGTACTATTCCGGACATTGTCAAATTTGGTAATGGCGGCATTTTGAGCCAATCAGAAATGTCATGAAAGGTCGAGTAAATTTCAGAGCAACATGAAAAACTCCCAATACAGCGTTCTGTTGCTGAATATGTGCTACATAAAAGTGTTTTTCCCAGCGTGAAAGAAGCCCACGAATACACGCAAAATTGCTGCACGACTAACCGCTTAAGGCACTTTGCGTGTATACGCAGGCCTCTTTCAGGCCCGTAAAAATTTTTATGTAGCACGTATTGAGCAACAGAAAGCTGTATCCAGAGTTTATCATGATGCTCTGCAATTTTCTCATTTATACTTTTAATCTAATTATTGCAATATTTGAGAAGTTGATAAATTAATTAAAACTACTTATGTAATTAGGCGGAATGCAAAAAATAATCCGAGTATCTCCAAGTGACAGCAAACAACATTACCTTGGTTCTGTCCAGCTACATGGCATTTGCATATTTTTAAATCTTGGCGCATGACAGTTGGATAGCTGCGCACAGACCCTGTACATGCGCATGTACTTAAAATGCCTCTTCCAGAATCCGGATAAAGCCACGATAAAACTTCGGGCGAGTAACCCTGACTTAGCATATTGCCTTTGCAACAGCAGAAAATGTAATTTAGTGCTTTTTTGGGGGGGCTTCTTCAGTTACTCTAACACAAGCTTCAGTGAAATCTTGGCCTTCTGCTTTCCCTGGAAAAAAAACAAACAAACAAACAAACTGATATGTAGATTTCCTTGCAGAAAATTAAATTAGGCCTGGAATCCTGTCAGAAAGAACACTCACTTTTGCCTACTGTTGGGCTACTACGGATGTCAATTTAGTAACCTGTGGTTGGAGGGATCTGGTAACCCTGTTTGTCATTGTGAAGAATAGCACCCACAGATTAGGCTGACTAAGCTCCGCCAACTACTGAACAAAGAAGCAGACTTGCAGACATTGTGCGCTAACGTGGTAGACAAAGTCACCGGCAGGGTGCCAGTGATGGCCGGGACGATAATGAGTCCACTGGTGTGCCAGCTTTAGCGATAGTTATAGAGTCCCTGAAAGTTGTCAGCAGCTTTGTTCAGTGTAGCAGTGGTGACTGTGAGATACTGCGCACGATTAGAAGGCTAGAGATCATGGGCACTATTCCGGGGCAATAACTTTCGGAGATTAGTTTCACTTTCACGAGACTTGGATGTGCCAAGCTCGTTATCTTCGTGCAGTGCCAAAAACACTGTCGACCGTACACTCAGATGCGTCTAACGCCGATTCTTGTGAAAGTGAAACTATTTCCGAAAGTGATCACCCAAGAATAACGCCCCATGAACCTTGGTGCAGCAAGCTACTATACCAAGCAATGCCGCACCAATGATTACTTCGCCCTGCTGCTACACGGAAAATAAATGTGACATGCTTGTGTTGCGGAGTTCTGCCTCCCCCCCCCCCCTTTTTTTTCCGGGTAATTCGAAAATCCATTTAATCAGAAGAATTTTCGCGATCTGGTGGACTTCCAAGTAAACGTTTCACTGTACTTGAGGTGTACTTCAGTGGCTACACATTATAGACAGTGAACAGTTGACAGCATTGCTGGTTTTTTAAAAGGCTGCCACATGAACAGTGGTGAGGTGCAACAAGGGCAGGCTGGGTGTGCTGCACTTTACCTTAGGCAAGAGAGGCCCTCACAAATCACCAGACAGGGTTAGAGGGATTTTGAAGCACAGACTGAAACCAACCAGGGTCAGGACCGAGTGCAGCAAAACAGTTGCTCATGGTGACTTCTTTTAGAGAAAAGATAAACCACACTTGCCAGTGGGGAGGTCACTGCCCTCGAGGTCATTAGAGCGCTGAGCAGCCAGGTTAACTGAGGGCGCTGGTGGCTCACAGGTGAACAGCATGTTAGTGAAGGGCACTGGAGAGTAGGAGGCAACCAGCTGCTGCTGCTGTGGCTGCTGCACAGCCGTGACTTCCTGACCATACGGCAGAGGGGCATCACTGGTACAAGCATTGGGAGTGGCGCTCAGGATCCCATTCTGTGGTGGGCTGCACAACACATCTGGAGAGGGTGCTGCCTGCAAGTAGGAATGGACAAAGACCTCACGTTCCTCCTGCTGTTGAGAGTACAAGCTGATCTTTTCTTCATCAATGGGTTAGCTCACAGCAAAGGACAGAGCCCAACAGAAAAAAAGGAGCACCAGAATAGATGGTGTGTAGTTATTGATCACAATGCCAGAAGGAGTGCTCCAATATAGCAGAAGCAGAGGGCAAGCAGATGAACCCGCAGGATGAATGTGCAGAAAGAGAACCGGCAGACGGGAGTTTATCTAGATGGCAAAGAAGCGAATGACCATAGAGTTTCTCACTATATTACCTAGAGGGAAAACTGGCGCTGCTGCACTGTGGTATCCACGGGAATGCCGGTATATTGTGACTTCGGATTGGCATCGTTCTTGGAGAGCCAGAACGTCTTCAAGACGCGCCTGGCTAGCACCATTTCGTCTGTCACAACGATACATTTCCTGCTCAAACAGCACGTAAAAAACTGCTTTAGCTTTATTATTACACAAAAACATGTTTTGTTTAATTTTGAGGACTTACTATTGGATGCACAATTATATCAAATGTAAAATGTATCAGCTGGCCACTAAAGTTGGAGGGCAGACGACAAGATTATCGCCTGCTTTGGAACAACTTGTCTGTTCTTGCTTTTCTTCGCTTGATTCTGCATTGCAGGTGAGTAAACTTTATTGAGAGATGTAATATGGGTGAATGAAAGCCTTTTATGAGGAGTTTACTTTAAGAACGCATTATTTGTGTAGCCATATCCACGTTTTAGACGAAGCCTGGTTCAACACCAGCCAACACAAGCCTCGCAGACACATATCCCGTCATTACCATGAGGGCACGGCGCCCTTTAAGAAACTCGCATAGACGGTGGCGCCAGTTTACCCTCTAGGTGTTATAGTGAGAAACTCTATGCGAATGACAGTAAAGAGATGCTTTCTCCTGCCAGAGGTATTCATTTCTGTCCCCCTCCAGACTGATTTTGTGTCAAGGTTTTGTCAACATTGGCAGTGAAAAAGTCCAATCCCTATCTTACACCACTAAGATCTTGTTGCAAGTGATGATCACTCTAGCACATTATGAGCAGCAGTGTGATCAGCAGTGGGAGGCTCCAGATCAATTTTGATCATGTCTGTTTTTTTAACGTGTGCCTAGTGTACGGTTCACGAGCGTTTTTGCATTCCGCCTCCATTAGAAGTGGCCGCCACGATCTTCCTACTTCACATGATCTTTTTTTTTCGTGTAAAATTTTTCGTGCCTTTCAGGTGTAATCGGATGAATGTCAACTGATTCACCAATGGTGTGCGCAAAAGCTTCAATTGCATTTGCACTGTTTCCACATCTGTTTCACAGTCCCTTGTCATGCGTTGGTTTGCTACAATGGAATGCCAAAAACTGCACTCTTTTAAGGCATCTAATCAGAACTGTGTTTCTTCAATAACAAGCAGTGTATGAATGCTACCTACAAAGTATTTTTAAAAGAAGGAATAAATAAACTTGCAAACCAGGAAGCATGGCATGAGAAGAGAAAGCAATAGCAATACCGATTATTTTCTTGCAGAACAAAAGGCACTTACGTAAGTAAAGGAAGGAGCAGAAATGTAGTCGTAAGACGAAGGTGGTGGTGTGCTCAGGAGCCCTGGTTCTGTGCGTGCAGGCTGACCCAGGATAGACGGGTCAAACACAGTGGTGGTGAAGTTGCCATAGTACGGCGTTTCGATGCGGTGAGCTGCTGGGAGTTGGGCTTGAATACCAGGGCCGACAACACTGGAATCCTGCAAAACACAAACACTGAATTGTTGAATATTGCATGTACGACGTTCCGTTAATTGTTTGTGAAAGAGTGCTGCAATACACCAGAAAAAAAAAAAAAAATTTCGTCTTGTGAGTTTCGGTATTGTGTGCTGGTTAATTGTCTTCTACAAACATTGAATGACAGGCAGCAAACATTCTGTTGGTTTAGAACAGGAAGAAAAGACAAGAAAGAAGTTTAGCACACAACTTGCATTCTTATGAAGGCACGATCAGAAGAGACGGACCGACGCAAGACGTAATGGTATCCTGCTGTAATGGTATCAAGCTGTGATATAACCACACGTAATGTAAAGCAAATGCAATGTGCACCTACGGTTCAGATATGACAAGAGCTGTCTGTACAAGTTCCAAAAAAGCCTCGTTGGCTTGGGGTGGAGCCCACTTCCAGTTTTTCTCCTGATGTTGCTTCTTATTGCTAAAACTTTCCGCCAAATATATATATGTTGTTCTTTTTGTGGGTAACGCTTATTCTCAGTGCATTTTGCACATCAAGAAGGAAAATAAACATTTCTGAGGGTTTCTATATGTCTCATCCTTAAAAGATTAAGAATGAGAAGAAAGCGAACTGAGGGGCCCGATTTTTATTAATCATACCATAAGAAGCCAACAAACAATGACACCAAGAACAACATGGGGGAAATTACTTGTACTTACTAATTGAATTAAAGAAATGATAAATTAATGGAAATGAAAATGGATGAAAAAACAACTGTCCGCAGGTGGGGAACGAACCCACGTCTTCACATTACACGTGCGATGCTCTCACCATTGAGCTACCGCGGAGCCGTTTTCCCATCCGCTTTCTGGGGTATTTATGTTTTACAACTAGAACTAACCCTGGGAGTGTTAGCCAGAACCACCACTCACAAACCTAGGGGCGGATGTGGAACACCCTTTCTGCCGCAGGCGTCACGAGCATGTGATCTTTTTGGGTGATGGCAACTGGTCAATAAACCCACAATAAACCCACAAAGAGGACAGGAAGAAAACCCCGGATAAAAATTAACACTGTGACTTACATCACTCTTCAGCGGCATGTCTTGAGTGGTCGGCTGACCATAGCTGGATGGGATACCTGTTAGCATGAAAGCAAAATGAATCAACATGGACAGTAACACCTAAGGTATTTTGCAGTTTAGTCCGGGGCCTTACTAAAATATCACAGACCAATCTACATAAGGCTACGAAAGAAAGTTTCAAGCCTAGGAAATAAGCTTATCGTTAACATTTACAGTATTAATTTCTTAAAGGCGAACTGTTATGTAATTTTGAACCGTGCAAGAAGCCTAAATTTTTATTATGTACCTACAGTGAAGCCTCTGAAAAATTTTTAATTTAAGTGGATGCTTACAAAAGGCTTTAAATATCAACATTTCTGATATCAAAACTTAAAAATGCCACCATTACTGCTCACCAAAAGTGACACAACCCAGAATGTTAAAATTCAGAGTCCAGCATAGCAAAGAAACATAAGAAATATGCCTTGGTGCCTGGTTACGATCAGCATACCCCCCCCATGCATGGTTCCAAAATCTGCGTCATATCGATGATATACAGTAGAACCTCATTGAATGATCTTGTTACGTATGATTTCCCAGCGCCAATGTTCGTGATCGAAAACAAAAAAATAATTGAACACAGTTACAGTTTTCTTTTTTTTTTTTACCTGTTCATATGTTCCTGAAAAACAATCTTTTGGCACCAACGTTTAATACATCAGCAAACTGTGATTGTATGATACGTTTTCCGTCTGCTAGATCTCATGTAAACTAGTAAAGCCACGAGGCGCGCGCAATCGAGAGCAGTAGCTGCCTGCCACAGCAGCTCTCTCGCAATATTCGCCCATTCGTCTCATGTGAAAACACTGGCGTGCCCTCAGTTTCCTACTTCGGTAACAGAAAATCTCATCTCAGGTCGTCGCATGCTGCATTCACAGTTATCACTGCCAACATTATTGCAATAAGCATCTTATCTATTCCAGAGCTAAATTTTGTTTCGGTTTCTAATCGTCGTTTTAAAACACTACACTATAGGAAAACGACAACGTGCATCTCGGGCCCGTCCCACCAGCTTGATGCGCATCACTGGGTCGTGCTGCAATGATTCATGTCGAAACTTGCTGCCAAAATGACCCGCTCGAAGAACCTGCTGACTGAGGCCGAATTCAAGGAGTGCAAAAACATAAGCTTGCGAACGCCGAAAAAGCGACAACACATGTCTTGGCCACTCAGGCTGTATCAGCTCGGTGTGTGTTGGCATCTTGTTGCGACGATTCACACAACGTTTTACATTATGTAGAAGTCAAGCACAGTTTAGTCTGCCAAATTTTTCTGGTAACTTCAGATCGAACAGTTTCCAGGTTAGTAAGATTTTTTTTTTTTTTCGTGTTTATTCCAATTTGTATGAATGAGGTTCAACTGTTAAATGTCCACATGGTCTACCGAGGTGACCTCCATATAAAAGCCGTTAATTTAAATATTGGGCGATTACCAACCCTGCAGCTTTGCCAAGGTTACTTAGTTGTATAAATAGCATGAATTCAGCAAAAGGGAAATTTCACTGCAGAAGCCATTTTTTAGTACACAGTAACTATTTTAAAGCAATAGCTTTGTTTTTGGCCACTTTAGATGGTTGCATAATCTTGCACAATCACTCTTTCCCTACCATGGGGAAAATAGCTCTTTTTTGTAGGTTATGGCAGGTTTTTTTTTTTTCTGAAGGAACTACTGCACTCAATATTTTATGTAATACATAAACAAAAAGCAGAATGAATGCACTTTTCACGCATAAAAGTTTCACACATAAAAGATGTCTGTCATAAAAATGATGTAATTGCCCAAATTAAGCTTGTGGGATAAAATTGAACAAAGTTTATAAAGACACGCTTTTATCTAAGAAAAAAATGTTACAAAAATTATGAGATATACAAAATGTATTGCCGTCTAATAGGAACTATCTCTGTAATTCGTTTAACAGGTATTCTGCTACAAAAATTTAACTGCAAGCACTACAGTTAGGCGTGCTGGATTGTGGCTGCCGATGTTCTGGGCTGGTGTGTGTCGTATCTTTCAGGCTCAAAGTCCAACGAAAAGTCAGCGTCCTCCGACTCGTTGCTATTCGATGCATCAATAAGATCAGCCGCAGCGACAGCGGAATCGCAATATATGCGATCTCCAGAAATGCACGTGCCGCTTCCGGAGTCAGACATTTTTGCATTCTGCTTTGACGATCGTGAAACTTTGGAAAGCGTTTAATATTCACCGCCTGGCGGGAAAAAAGCGAACAGCTTAGAAAACAAAACAAAAATTAGTTTCTCCTCCTTGACGTCCGATGGCGCAGTGTGTCCGTGAGTGGTGCGGAAGGTTTCGAAAGTGGCGTTTCAAACTATCGATAGTGGGCGGCCATTTTTGCTATCTACTTTGACGACCACGAAACTTGGGAGCGCATTCAAAGATCACCGCCTCGCCGGAAAAAAGTGTACTGCCTAGAAAACTAAAATATAGTTCGCCTCTTTCACGCCCGATAGTGCAGTATGTTCGCGAGCAGCGCGGAAGGTCTCAAAAGCGGCGTTTCAAAGCATCGATAGCGGGCTAACGATGCCCAATAGGTGCGGTACAGTAGCACATAACTAGAGACCCAAGTTGTTTACTAGCTTAGGTAACCAGGTATGTGCCGGCTGCTGCCTTGCCAAGCAGGTAACCTGCACCATTGGATATGTGCCTGAAGAGACAACTTGCTGTTGGCTGCTGTATGGCCTAGTGGACAACTTGGGTCCCCAGGTTGTGCCACTGGGTACATATGTGCCCAAACAGACAACTTCAGCAATAAGTATGTGATATTGGTATGGACCCATTCATGGCTAATCTCCAAGAATGCATGTGCCAAGGTAATACAAAGGGCATGTAGCCTTGAATATATTAAAGCGATAGCGCCCCATTCACCCCAGACACCTCTGTATCGAGCACAGTTGCGTGTGGATAGCCATTGCAACGAAGTTGCGGCCAGAACACTAGCGATAGTGAGGGTTGCTAAGAAGTTTCAACTAGGGTGCAGGTGATTAAGAAAACATACTGTGTCGTATCATTAAGTGTTGTGGTTTGCAGAGAAATTTCCCCTTCATGAGTCTGCTGACATGCCCTTAAAGTTTCATGATTCACAGATGGCATGGGGACATGCAATAGGTTACACAAGAAAGCTATGGCTGACTGACAATCATTGTCAATGGCTACTGCCCCAACTCTTTAGTAATTAACTAACTATGTAATGTAAACGTGCCACAGTTAAAGCCACATATGGTTACAGTTTATCAATTCAAGCGGTGCTCAGCATTCAAAATGAAATGAAATTACTCCGCACTGCCACATCAATCAATCAAAGAAAAGAAAACGAACATAAAATATTCAAAGTGGAAGCATAGAAAGAGATACACTTACAAGTCTGGGGCTTGAAGTCAAAAACTGCATGGCTTTCAAATCTTTGTTTTTCTTGGTACATGATCGGCTAGAAAAAAAAATTTTTTTTTTTCAATCTTCAGAACCATCACTGGAACAATGCACATGAACACACCTGATACCATTGGCCCAACATGTTGCCTAACTAAAGGTGTGATTTGCAGATTCACATACGTACAATGTGTTGGCTAGACGTGAAATCCAATCGCTAGCCCTGAAATACAGTATAGACCACTTACAACGTAACCGCTTATAGTGCAGGATCGGATATAGTGCTGTGTTTTCAGACTCCCATTAATTTTCCCATAGCACTCCATGTATACACGTATCGCTTATAGTGCAGTTGCGGGAAACGAAATACCGGTTACAGTGCGGCTGTCTGGGAAGTCCATGGAGACGGCGAACGAACGCTCCCCTCAAACGGGCACCCCAAGGAGTGCTCGAGGAAGAAAGAGAGACGAAGTGGAGGAGAAGGGCATGTGGTGCGAACGAACAGCCAGTGAGGCTGAAACCAGAATCTTGAGTGCGAGTCGTGAAATATCACGGCGTGCATAGCGAGCGAGGGCCACGAAACTGCCAAGGCTGGCCAACGCTCGCTTCACGATAACGGCAGTAAACGAAACTTCAGGGAGCGAGCGGCACCGGCAAGGCTTGAGGAAGGGCGCACGTGGAGACCGTGGAATGTGAGGGAGGAGGGCGGCAGGGAAGCGGATTTCGTCTCGGCAACTCCGCCGCTTCGGTGGCTCCCCTCACCCTCCCTCACTTTCGACTGTCACCGTGTGCGCAGCCGCTCCAGCCGGCTCGGCGCCAGCTCCCCAAAGTTTTGTTTTCTGCCGTTATCGGGAAGCGGGCGTTTGCCGGCGTGGGCCGTTTCGTTGGCCGGCCTGGGACAGCGCCGCAGCTTCCCTCTGCGCCGTAGCCGCAGCGTGCAAGGTCAACACGTGACTAGAATGTAGAGGAAGCATAAAGGAGAAACAAGGGTTCACTGCCATTTTCTACGGGGGACTACGGTAGCGTGGCTGAGACGTCGGCACGTACACGCATGTTCCGGCGCAACGCAGAATCGGCGACCTTGCCATTTGAGAGAGGGTGAAATTTCCGCCACGTTTTTTTCCCCCTTTTTTTTTTGGTTTGTTTCGTTCGCGCGTGACATTGAGGGGTCTCTCCTAAGCTTTTACTCTATGGTGGTGCCGGAGCAATGCCGGTCGGAGGCGCCGCCGCGTGATTTGGTTCGAATTGACGAGATTCGACTGTAAATTGAATGCAAACGTTCTAGCCGCATTCCTCGACTGTCGCATACGCGTGGCAGCTCGGTGCACATGTTTTGCATATGTGCGGGCCTTGAAAATTGTTGCTTTGGTTATAGTGCGGTACCGCTTACAGTGCGGATATTCGTGACTCCGGCGACTTACGTTATAAGCGGTCTACACTGTATAGCAATTGGAGCAAGCAGGTGACAAAGGTGAGAGTCTTTGGTTTGCAGGTGACATAAATATCCAGGTCATTCAGAGAAGCTTGCTCACAGGGCACACAAATAATTTTCTGCTACGAGACCAACTGTCAACTGTTCCAAGACTTTTTGATGCTCAACAAATTAAAAATTGATAGTAACACACGCTTTAGTGAAGTGCCCTGCATTTACAGTCGACTTCCGTTATTTCGACCCTGACGCGTCAAATTAAACAAGATGCAGAAAAAACGCAACAAAAAACTGTTGATAATTTGGCAGCACTTGCCCGATACTAACATACCCTGAATCAAACGTGCACCCACTTTCTATGTGACCAAAGTAGAAATATAATACGCACCAAAAAGTTTTAATATGTGTTGCACAATGGCAGCTAGTTTCCTAAAGTCGGCTTTACAGCATGGTTTTTAAAGTCAGCTTCGCCGCAATACAGCAGTGTTATGCTGTAAAGCATACAAACGTTATGAACGTGGTTATGGTTTCCTATCTGATTGCACCGCGGAGGCAATTTTCGACCTCATTTTCTTGGGAGAATAAAAGACATGCATTAGAATTCGGTAAACACTAATCAGACATTGTGAGCTACCATTACTGCTTGAAAATCTTCCTCGGGCAGGCCAAAAATAGGCTTTTTTTGATGGGAGATATTTTTCACATGTGTTCAACACATTCACTATCTCCTAAGCTTCAACGAGACATGCTGCCACTAAAGGGTTCGCAATGGGGGGTCATCATAGGATTCGGGCGCGTGCATGTTGACTGGTGAAGTTCAAATTATCAGGCGAAGGCCAATTTTAGGATTGGCCTTCGCCTGATTGGCCGATGCCTTGAATGAAGTGACAGCAACTGCTGTCACTTCATTCAAGTGCATTGTACAATCGTCATATGACATGAGGTGAAGAAGGGAAATGTGATCCAAAGGGAAAAAATGTACCCTTGATCTAGCATTCTAAATCAAAAATTAAATTCTGAGATTCTACGTGCCAAAGGCACGATCTGATTTGAGGCATGCCGTAGTGGGGGATTCTGGATTAATTTTGACCACCTGGGTTTCTTTAATGTGCACCTAATGCACAGTACACGGGCATTCTTGCATTTCACCCCCATCGAAACGTTTATCACCGTGGCTGGCATTTGATCCCATGACCTTGTGCTTAGCAACACTACGCCCTTAGCCACTAAGCAATTGCAGCACATCGATCTAAGACTAGTTCACCTGTCTGCTTGTCGGGCGCATGTTTCACCAAAATAAACTAATTCGTTAAAGTACATCCCTGTGAACTGTGTGCTACAGTATATTATTTAAGCATGTCATTTTGCATACCTTTTGAACTCAAAATATTCATTGAATTGTGCGTTGTTGGTTAATTAAGATAATTTCAGGGGTGGGACTGCCCAAAGACATTTCGGAGCAATTTTTGGAGCAAGTAAAACTTTGGAGCACTTTGGAGCAGACAAAATTGCCTTTTAGAGCAGCTTGGAGCAGACTAAATTTCATGTTGGAGCAATTTTCAGCAGATGCAGTTTTATTTTTAAGCAATTTGGAGCAGGCGAACCTGAATTTTGGTGGAATAATGGAATATGGCAGCGCACTTCAAAACCACGACAAAACGCAGAATAAACCAACACGAAGCGCGCTTTGTAACTATATAGTGTACTAGAATATGGAAGAGTTGGTCACGCGGTGGCACGGTGCATGCTTTTCTGCAAAGTCTAAAACATCGGTGGCACTATGATCAAACTATACATTCCCGCGCCAATGCTCATGATGACAGCGGAAAATGTTCTCAAATTATGCGGTCCAATCGTTACCGTAAAATAATTTCTGGGTTACCATGTATCACCGCAGACCCAGACACTGAACTATGGGCTGGTGTAACGTAAAACTATTTCAAACTGTTTTTATTGCGATCACAATCATATGGACACTCCGGGTGCACTTTTGCCGTCACCATGATGTTGCGTATAAAGTAAAAGGGCCATAACTCCTTCGCCACATGCCATATGTGCGAGTGAAAGCACGCGAGGGGAGCCGACGATTGCGACTCAAGCTGGCACGCGAGGGAGGAAAGCAGAGAGCAAATGCGCCATCTCTCGTCGCGCGAAAGGTCGTGGGGAAATGGCGTTGTGCTCTGGCAACAACTGCGCATAGGGGAACTGACGATCGCGGTTCAATAATCTCGCGCGCGAACGGGAGGAAAGCGGGGAGGCGGCGCGGGGGGAGGGGCTGCGGCTTCTACTCCGCCAGCAACTGCATACTTTGCGCGGCCACGCCCCGTATCTTGAAAGCAATCTGCAGACGGCTCATACCTTTGAGCGTGCTGTGTTCTCGATGCTCAGTTTCCAATGAAGCGATAGACAGCACAAACTTACAAAGGTCACTTCGCTCGCTGCTGCTGTCGCGCTTGCTCACGCCAGCATTTTGACAGCGAGCGTCTGCGGACATCGAATGTGATGTGTTCATGTTTGCTTGTACGCACTGACACCATGCTTGTTAATTCAGCTAGTAAGCGAATGTTTGCAAGTTTATAAGGCCAATAAAACTACTATTCTTACTTTGAAAAGCTGTCTACTAATTTGATATCGCAATCAATGCTTTGCCTTTCAGGCAAAACTGCGACTTCTTATTCCAAATCTACCTTAACCCTTCGTGATAGATCAAAATGGCTGAAGCCTCGCCCATATGGGCATTAACACAGACTATACTCGCGAACAACTTTCTGTGGGAATGAAGGAAAAGCCACGGGCGCGTGGATGCTGCACATGTGTTACCGCGCCAAGTAGTCCGCCAGCGTTTGACAGTGCTTTTGGTTGCTTGGAACAGACGCTGAATCGACACAGCTTCCACGTGCGATGGTTTCGCGTTTGCCCTGACGCGGAAGGGTAAAGCTGCAAAATAAGTAAACTTTTACACTCAGTGGTGTGTTCTGTCTTATTTAAGTGTTGCTAATAAGCTGTTTATATTTTCTCTTCCCTAGCCTAAACGAGCGTGGATTAAAATGCGGGACTCTTTTCAAAAGCGCTCTCACTTGTGCGCGCTTTGCCTCCATAGCTTTCCCTTCATTGTCACAGAATGCTGTCCGTGAGATAAAATAGTTTAGGCTATACCGGTCCTGGTGACAGAAATGCCCTATCCACTGCGGCGCGCGCCTCCCAATAATCTAGTTCGCTCGCAGCGCCCTCAGCTTACATTGCTTTGTTTTGCGCCTCAGCTAAGCAGCGCCATGCCGCTCGGCCTACTCCAGCATATTCTATAATATAGTACACTCTAAATACAGCCGCCCTGACCGTTCCGACAACAGTGACAACAGCCGGGAGTGACCATGCGCACACCGGCCACTTGCGGAAGCGCCGAAAAGTCCAGTTTTATGAGCGCGAGAATTATAAGAAACTGTGCGGGAGGCGCAGTCGCACGGTGTGCAGAATGTGAACGGCTGCACTCTTTTTCATTCAGAGAACGAATCCGCTCGCTGCTTGCGGCCACTGCCGGAGCACACATGGCGAAGCCGTTCTGGCGCAGCATGGCGCAATTTCGGTAAATTTTCTTTGTTTGGCGCAGTCTGGCGCGGGAATTTGCGTTTGTATTAAAATGGCGCAATTGGCGCAGGAGTCCCATTCCTGTAATTTGTGCCACATTTTAAATATTCATTCCAGGGCATAAGTTCACTTCAAAAAATTGCACAGTGCATTAAGAAACACCCAACACATTTGTTTTCGTGAAGTCGATTACGTGGTTCTTTCATCCAAGGTTTGCAAGAATGGAAGAGCACAAAATAGAAATGAAACACGTTAATGTAATGTCACTGCACACTTGTGCACAGGCGCTGCAGTGCTCTGAAATGCCTCCTGAAAATGAAGCCCACAAGGCAGCAGCAAGGAAACAACAGGCGCTAGCATCTAACATGGGCCAAACACGTTGACTGCAACCATTAATCAATAGGCAGGTGATAAAGGCAAATTAATGTTGTCTGCTTTTATCACAGCCTACATACAAACCTTGTTAACCAAAATGGCCACTTGACGACACTACAATCCAAACATGCAGATATGTCTACATGTAATTTTTTCATATTTTTGGGGCTCTTTTTGTAGTCCGAAGAAAAGAATGTCAAAGTTGCTTCAAGGAAACAAATGTATTGGATGTTTCAGAATGACCTTGACATTTTCAAAAATGCTGTTTAGCTCCAGGCTCAATCTCTAAAACTAATTTATATTGACTGGCTAAGTAAGCACACAAAAGGTAATGGAGGACAATGTTCAAAAAGCATCCTACAATACCAGTGGTGCTTATTTAGGTATATGGTGCCGATTAGTGCTGCCTCTGTATGATGCCCCTCTGCATCTTCACTTAGCCCCTGAGACTGCGCGAGGCACTCACTGATCACTCCCAGTGTGACACCTACACTTCCACTATCACATCATGTGCATACTCTTTTCTCTTTCAGGCACCGTCTTATTTTTATTGCCTGAAATAATTTATTTCTCACACACATTATGACATGTGCTACAAATGATTTTGCAGATGTGAGCAGGTTAGTAAAGTGCATATAACTGGCAGTCCCCAGTAAACACAATACAATTTCAAAGTAAAACTTTAAACCAAGCACATGATTTGTCTCCCTATACCCAAATGCTATTAAAGATGGAGCGTGGCATGCTGAACATGGAGCATTTTCAGAGTGACACATTTATAATCTAAAATCAAACAGTGCTGTCCTCTGGAAGAGGCAAGAATTACCACATACAAAAACTCTGGATACGTCCAAAAATGGACAAAGATTATTCCAGCAACTCCCTTTCATCTCATTTCTATAATATATATATCTCTCTCTTCACATGCAAGGCCTCAACAGCGACACATAATTTGCCCCCCTTGCCTTCTCCTTGCCCACAAAGGTGAGGTCACCATTCCTTTTAATTTATTCTCTCACTCTCTCTGTGGGTGCATATCAGTGAAGACATTGGAAAGCCTACATTTCCATTTCAATTGCACAATTATTCTTCCAGGAACTGGCAGCAAAACAGAAAGACAATGCCACTTCTTCCATATTCAAGTATTTCTGGACTTTTAACACATATGCAAAGCAAGACAGTGTTCACACAGCTCCATTGTGGAATATAAAAAATTAAATTAAAATAAACAAGCAGACACCTGAGGAAATTGGCAGGGACTGCCAGGTGGCAACAGTGGTACAGGTGGGCTCCAAAGTGCTTGACTGGTGTCCATGGGTGATGAGGGGCTGAGAGAGAACTTTCCCCTGAAAAAAATATGCAGGGGATATGTTGGAGATAAATCCCACTGGAACAAGTTACTCGGAACATGTCACAAGGTTGACAATACTTAATAGGAAGTAGACAATATAAATTGAATAAAATTTAATTATGGGGTTTTACGTGCCAAAACCACGATGTGATTATGAGGCATGCCGTAGTGGGGGGACTCCTGAAATTTGGACCACCTGGGGTTCTTTAACGTGCACCTAAATCT
Source organism: Dermacentor silvarum (assembly GCF_013339745.2). Taxonomy (NCBI): domain Eukaryota; kingdom Metazoa; phylum Arthropoda; class Arachnida; order Ixodida; family Ixodidae; genus Dermacentor; species Dermacentor silvarum. The sequence continues at coordinate 26,631,676 of NC_051157.2, forward strand.
AAGTACACGGGTGTTTACGCATTTCACCAGGAAGTAGACAATATAAAGACCTCAGAATGACATAAGAGCACAGGTCCGCCACAACCACAAGCAACAACCACTGAGGGGTGAGTATCTAACAACATGGGTCACACACTGTATATAAACAATACAACCTCTTGTCAAATGTTGCTTTAACTGCTTTGCGGTGATGGTGTACATGCACACACACATAAGAAAAAAAAAAGTTGAAATATGATACAATGCAGCGGCCACTTAAATCGTGAGAGAACAAAAACCGTGGCACCACAAATTGTGCTGCAAGTAAATCAGCCATGTTTCACTCTTGAAAAAAAAAGGCACAAAATGCTCGCAGGCTGCAGTTACCTGTTTCAACTACTAAGTCAGTTGTTTTTAGTTTTTGAATCTATCCTATTAGTATATTGTGCTGCTACGGCATAGGAACGTTTAGAGGCTGTGGTGTGCTGCACCACATGGCACCTGTTCGGCTGCAATTAGTTCAAGTCGTCAACATTTTTTTTTTTTTTTTTTTCAGCTTTAGAGTTGTCAAGCATCTCTTAGTGCTCATGAAATGCTTCCCTTAGTTCCTTGCTGGACACTTCCTTGTTTGGATTCCATAATCGAGTTCTACGTTTTCGGGCAGTCTTTTGATATGCTGCATGCACCCTCATTTTACTATAGCACAGCCAAGGCTGCGGCAGTCTGCAATGTTTTTAGGGATGTCAACTCAGTCTTCGGGATCTCTTCCACATTAACGCATTGAATGATTCATTTTCATTCTGCATCCGCATTCTTAAATATAGTTCAAAAAAAGCTCTGGCTTATTAATAGGGACACTAGCTCTTTGGCAATGACTACTGAAGGCTGGATGGTGGGACTTGCAAATTTCACAAGCAGGGACTTGCAAGCAAACACGGCAACTCACTTGTCAGCTGTAAAGATGTCGTTGCCTCTAAGTAAATGAGGAGATGAGCAAGTGACATCCGAAGGCCTCGGGAGAGAGAAGTCTAGGGGCAGACGTGTTCCAGCGACTACTGTAGGCAGCCACAGAGACAGGTCCTACAAAGGCAAAGTGATGAGGTGCCGTACGTTCACAGCAACTTCAATTGATCCCAGGTGGTCATGCAGGGTCTAACAAAGGGCAGGTTCAACCTATTCTTGTATGGGCAGGAAAAACTTCAAGCTTGTCTTTTCCCTTCTCACTGCAAATTCACCCCAGTTATAATACAACAGACTATTTTAAATACTACGTTTCAAGGAAGACTAACACTTGCGTTCTAGAGCATTCCTCCACCTAAAACTATACTTCAACTAAAAAAAAGTGAATAGCAGCGCCTCCCCTCCACAGAAGTCACTGCGCTTCATGATCATCCATAGCAATTCTGGAGAAGCGGAGTCTTCGTCAGTGGAGGAGCCTCCAGTATTGTGCTCAACTCAAGAACTTTGAGTTGAGGATTGTTCGAGAATACAGGGGTAACTGATTACTAAAAACGGCAGAACAGACATAATGACACGACTTCTATAACACATTATTTATGGTGACGTGAGGATCTATGTGATAATCACCAATTGATAGAATAATAAACCCAAGTTCTCGAATTATCTGCTTAATATCATGCAGCATATGTTTTAATCGAAAAATTGAACTCGGCCAAGATGCGAAACGCAGTCATTTGCTAGCAATCCTGCAAATAGCACCTGTTCCTAGAAACACCAACACAAAATGTGAAAAGAAGTAGGTTAGTGTTCTGGCTAAAGTTTCACACCTTAGCATTCTGCAATGCCTGTGCCACCATTGCTATCAACACAATGTCATTATGGCCACAAGAATGGATTAGACAAAGAATCACAACAAAATACAGCCCAGAACTCTCTGCAGCCTTTTAACATTATTTTGCATTAGTATACAATTAAACTGCGACTGAAGGGGCACCTGTTTATCTTGCACGTACAATGTCTCACTTTTAAAATTGACTAATACTACACCAAGTGATTTCGTCACAGGGCACTACATGAAGTCCTATAGTTTAAGGCAGTTTTTTGCAAACTGATCTATGCAGAGACAAACTGAAGGGCATCAATGAAAATCACTCCCAGTGAATGCCATTGATGAGCATTGTGTCCTAAAATGGTCGACAAAATGAGGTCCAGCTTGTCGTATTCAGTAACCAATCTGCATGAAACTGCCTTCTCCACTAAGAATGATTCTGACCCAAACAAATTATACAAGAAACACAGTCCATGCTAAACCAAACTGGCGACTTCACGTTCAAAGAACATGACAATACCACTGTTACAACTTGCATGCTATGCACCCGTGCTTATCATGTATGATGGTTGCCAGATGCAACCTTGGTGCTGTGCATTGACGGTCTTCAAGCAGAATGACGTTCAAAGATCACCATGCTGTTGCCAGTAGTTTAATCGATAGCTTCCAGGAAGTATTGGATCGGGGACATGCAACACACTATGAAAGAGCAAGCAATTCCCTTTCTAAGACATGCAGTTGGCTTTAAAGCAAAACTTCACAACTCAAACCTGGCGAGGGACAAAGCCAACTTCTCTGGGAGCCTCACGAGCTGCTCTTCAGCGAGAAATGTGCCATCTTTTGCGTGTGGAAAGGTTGTGTATATTTGGTGTCATCGCACTTGCTGCCTTTAGCACCTACCCACACTTACATAGACTCTGCAAAATGTTTTCCGACAAACACAGTAACAGATGCCCATGGTGCGACTTCACCCTGATACTAGAACACATCACTTACCAATGCACGCAGCGTCCGGCAGACGCAGTCTCGCCACTACTTAACGAAACACTTAGCAATTGGTCGTCGGAGGCGCGACTCTCCGAACTGGACTTGCGAAGCCAATTGGCGACCCTTGACCAGGCCCGGCACGCCGCAATAGCCAGTGGGGCCCTAGAAGAGGGACTCCACCCGCAATAACCAAGCACGATCTTTATTTGAATAAAGTTGTTTCTCTCGCTCTCTCTCTTGGAATGTCACATCGGTCACTGAAGTCACAAGGCGGCTCTTGCTGAAAGACGTCAAGCTCACAGATGTAGGTGCTTCCTAAGAGGGAGGTCAGTTTCAAGCACTCATTTAAAAAATATGAATAAGGCACTGTTCCCAGTGCATGATTTTCAGCTCCAGCAAACACTGCAGATTGATGAGCTCTAGCTGTTCTGTGGAGTCGCAGTTCACTGGCATCGCTGAGAAATGATCATGAAATGCATCGCCGCTCCATTTCTCATCTTCAAATGACTTGAGACGCTGTTAAAGCTGTATACTAAAATACGTCATTGTATTTTCTTCTCCATGTGGACAAATGTTTATGTTTGAATTGAAAAATGTGATTCAATGCTAGAAAATATTGATAAGAAAATAATTCCACTCCCCTTCATGTTTTCCAGTATGGTACCGACAAAAATGCTCCAGTTTTCACCATTGGTATGAATGAGAAATGGCAAGTCAAATACGATAGGAGAGCATTAGAATGCATCAATGAATAGCTGTAAGTTTACGTATTGCCTTAAAGGGCCCCTAAACCACCTCAGATATTTTTTGAACATTTCAAGTAACCACGCGCATCGAGTTCAGAATGCCGTCAAGATCAACGATGCCAAACGCTGCAACGCTACGCACTGCGGGCACGCCACAAGATCAAAAAAACAATGCCATCCTCCTCTCCTGGCCTTTCCGGTATCTCCAGCGGTCATCACGATGTCACCAGGGTGCATCTGGTGATGTCAACCGGGTTGACAATGTTGATTGGTTGAGCAAGAACCTACGACTTCCGGTTAGTCTGCTAGCAGGTACACACGCTCCCTGCTCTTCCTTGCCGTGTTACTCACTTGTGCGCGCTTGAGAATCGGTAATTACAGCCCGCAACGCAAGAGCCAAATCGCTCGCGTTCCAACACAGTCATGCTTAGCGGTCTGATTAGCTGAGCGAACAGAGTGCGACAGTGTTGGCCTTTCTAGACATGCGTGCAACACAGGGTCCATAACGGCACGCTTCCCATGAGCACGGGCCGGCATGGAAGCAACAGCGAGTAGCCGAGAAGTGCCGAGTTGCGGCTAAAGCCCATCCACGTTACCGACACAGTAACTCGCTGCACGCCATTTGCCATTTGCGGGCCCGCCTATCGACAGCGGTTTTGCTCGCTAACGGAGAGATTTCCTTGCCGTACGTTGTGGGGATGCGCGACTCACACGCGTCCCCGGATGTTGTTTTTCCCATATGGCTCCCGTCTCCTGTAATCCGGCTTCGCCGTGTAGCTTTGCGGCGGCGGAGTTGCAGCGTATTATGAGAGATGGCACTAGTGTTGCGCTGCTGACGCCCCCTGACGGCGGGGGGGGTTAGGCGGGTGCAAACGTGACCGTACACGTGAACGACTAGGCGATGGTGTCATAGCATGGGGCGAACATATTCGCTCACTATCCGGTCGCGGTGAGTCGGACTTTCTTGATTTGTCGCTCCCCCATGTGAATGTTCTATTCGTAGTAATTCGGCTAGCATGTATGTGTATGAAAGGTGCAATAAATGCCCTTTTGATTGTTTGCACTACTGTGTTGTCGTTCCTTTGTCCTAAGAGCACATGTGAGACCCCACAACGTAGAAAGGATGAGACCGGGACTCATTTGTGCGGCAGCCTCCCCGCCGCTGATCGCTCGACGGCGTCGATATCGTCGCTAGGCCGTTTCCGGTTCCCTTCAAAGCTAAAGCGGACGGCGCTTTGAAATGAATTACCAACACTTGTGAGCCGCAATATTTTCTTATTGTTGCTGTCGCTTTTTGCAATAATTGTACACAAAGAAGAAAAATATGCTGATATTAGGAGTGTCGTCCACTGCGATGCGAGCACAGCCGAGCCGGCAGTTTCCCATCGGTAGCCATGCGCTGCAGCTGAGCTCGACAAGTATCGAAGATCTCGTTTGACAGCGGATATTGTTTTTCATAAAATGTACAATTTATGCATCACTTTATCTAGTGGAAATAACTTTGCTTGGAACAGAAGCTGCAGCTGATGTTTTCATCGCCGGCAGCACAGGCGCGCAGCTTTGCGCGTCGTCGATTGGCCCGTCGATCGTGCAGCGGGCAGTGCGCCGGCCGAACTGCCATATACTTTGGACACCTCTCGCGCGGCAGACGTTCTACGGCACTGGAGGTCGGTTCGCCGTCAGTATATTTGCCGCTAACGCGGACATGCCTTAACCGGAAGTGGACAGTGTTTTGAGAAGCGCGTTGGCGACGAGGAATGTCACGTGACATTTGGAGGAGCACTTGACGAGGAGGAGAGACCAGCCGATGAGGAGAGTAGCGAAGGAAAGAGCGAAACGAGCGAGGGCCATGTTTCAATCATCAAACGCGTGTAACTCGCTATTACGGCACCATTTCGAAAAATTCTCGTGGCTACGTGTTCATTGTAGACTCGTGCACAACTGCAACACAACTGAATTTCGACCTCTGGGTGGTTTAGGGGCCCTTTAATACAAAGCTCCTAAAACAATGTTATTCGTGCAATATTACTACATCCAAGTAACCTTAACTGAAGCTTAATCTCGATGTGCTGCCATGCGAGAAAATATGTGCGAAGGTTGAAATGTAAGGCGAACACACTAAGCAATAGCATCGGTTCGCAGCAAATTGAAACATACTGAGAAAGCGCACGTTTGATTCAATTAATGCTGTGCCAATAATACCATCTTGGCATTGGTAATATGAAGACTAATGTTCCTTTAATCTGTTACCACAGAAAAATCTTGCACTCCTACATCTTTCTGCATATTTATTTAATGTGCGTATCACATTTAGCAAAAAAAACTGGTTTCTTTTTCTTTTTGTCTGGACATGTGCCGATTACACCCCCAGCACACATTAAAGTCTGAACTCGGCCGTGAGTGCGCGCGCAGCCATGCCTTAAAGGGCCCCGACACACTTTTCGAACATAGTAAAAAATGTTGCCTATCTGTTAATGAGGGTCCTGTGAACATGCGAGTCAAACATTAATGCACTGCGTGCAGTAGGGAATTTACTATCTTATGCAGTTGCTTGCTCTCGCATCCGCAATGTCGTCATTGAAAGCACTTGGCCAACAAATGCTATAGGGTGATTTTGTGATCACAAGAACATTCTCAGTAATATATAATTGCTAATTTTGCATTAAATAAATAGAAAATACATCTGTCTGCAATCTCAATTTCTTTACAAATCATTTCATCTTTGCACTGCATGTGGCCTTTGAGATGGCAGCGGCGTGCTGTGTAGCATAGTCTGCCGCGGCTACCACGGGGGCTGCAACGAGCCCTTTTGCCACCGCGACACTCAACTTTGGGTCAAGGCTTTGCCCTCTTGGCTTTTTCACTAGGAAGCTTCCAGCATGCTAGCTAAGACAAGAGAAAGCCAGCTATCGGTACGATAAACTCATCTCACACTTGAAGGATTCGAAAAATGTCTGCAGCATGAGATTTGTGGGACAACATATTAACAGTGAGGCCATCCTATGATTAGTTAGAAAAGTGTCTCTGGGCCCCTTTAAAATTTGTGCAGACCTGCAGGAGTATTTTTCTCAAGGAAACAAGCGCCCATGAGAAAGTCCCTCCATAATCTGTGAGCAGGTCGAGCAAGGGGCCTGTGAAAGTTGAAGAATTGAGGATCATGAGTTTACGAAATTGTGTAATTATTATGGGCCTCGAATGAACTGGACCAATGCGGTGCATGGCATCAGTGGGCAAATGACTACAGTCAACAGCTGTCCGGGCAAGAAATGAGTGGACAGAGAGAAAAGAAGGTGAATAACCAGGCATACGTACAGTTGGTTAGCCTATACATGGGGAAGGGGTGAAGGGGCCAAAAAGAGAAAGAGAAAGGAAAGCGTAAGGAAAGGCAAGAAGTATAACCAAAGGCTGATGATTTAGGTACAGGGGACAGAGTATACACAATTCATGCATACAGAAGAAAGCATGGCATGAACAGTGGCAGCTGCTTGAGCTGAGAATTGACGCTAAGCAAAGCACAGAAACGGCCCATCAGAGGTAACACCAGAGCACCGATCACTGTATTCGTTCACTTAATTTTTACACATCACCGATAGCTTGTTAACAGGAGATAAACAGGCACACTAAATTAGGCTAGGCTGTCAGAATTTGCTTTCATAACTCACCTCACATTTGCTTGCTGGAAGAACATTAGCATCAATAACAAAGGCCAATGTTTCCTTGTTTTTAAAGGAATTTTATGGCCAATGCATTTGAGCAATGATTTCAGTGTGACACTGTAATTTCTTTTTGCACTTTGAAGTACACTTGGTCCCCTCTGGGCAAGAAAGGCCCATGAGAATTCCCAAGTCCAGTTCTCATTTGTTTCCAAATGCAATGTGTAATTCTACTTTTTCCAAATAAATAATTCTTAAGCCTTGGCCAGGGAGTTCTAAAAACTACAAAATAACAAGAAGCGGCTTACTGACAATGTAGCACGAAGGCACAATTACAAAGAAGAGACACAGATACAGGTCAACAATAGCACCTGTGACGTGTATCTGTGCCTCTTCTTATTTGTGCCTTTGCACTACATTAAGTCGGTAAGCAAACACCAACTAGCCAACAACAAGTCCTTCAACAAAAAGCTGGAGTGGAATTTTCAAGGTGGCATTGACAACATTTTTGACTGCCGTCAAGTGCATTAGGCTTCTGCAATGGTTAACCCACTCATTTTAGCGCAATCGACCAAAATATAGCACATATACTAAATATTTTCCATTGGTGACCCCTTAACGCACCGACCAATCATGTAAGAGCTGCCATTACTGAGTGGTAGGAGATAATGGACCTAAATTAGACGTGGTACTATCTAGCACATCCCCTACAAAACCGAACATGTGTTTTAAAAAAGCTGCCAAAACGTTCAGCTGCATGAATGTCCAGACTAGGCACAAAAGAAAAAGCTGCTTGCTGGCCAACTGATCTTGGACAAAAATATTGGTTACAATCAGTGCCGGATTAAGGTGGGGGCTACGGGGGCTGCAGCCCCGAGCCCCCAACTTCAGGGGCCCTGCTCGACCATTCGGGGAAAAAAAGAAAAAGTTGCTGAGCCTCCTTGCTGCCAACGTTATCATCAAAAACTGACGGCCTGGGCAACTTCTTGACAGCCCTTGAGTTTTTCTCACTTGCTTGTTTTTGGTCAATGAACAGCATGAAGGAAGTCGTTCCTTGTTCCCATTTTGTCACGAGTGATGAAAATTGAGCCCGACGTGACTGTTTTTCCTTGTCGTATTGAACGTAAACGTTGATTTAAAAGTGAAATCCTTGTCAATGATTCGTCTGGCTATTTCAATGTTCAAATGTTGCAGTTGTACAGTCTTTGTTGAATGTTATGCGTAACTTGATTGAATGCTAATAAAATGTTTCTTGTTTTGAAGAATATGCTCTTCTGTTTTTTGGTCCATGCTGGGTGCCGATGCGGAACTTCGACTAATTGTGAATTTGTGATGAACTTACACTTTAAGTATACCGACGTGTACGTCAGATAATAACCGGTAAATAATTCCAGAAATCGCGCAAATAAGCTGTTTCCCGAACCCATAAAGATGATGTATATTTTATCACTACACGGCGAACGTAACATGTGGGCTTCGAAAAATTCAGTCTTAAACCGGTCGTCATCATCATCATTGTCGTCATTAGGGCCCCCAAGGATGCAGGTAGTCCCGGGCCCCGAAATTTCTAAATCCGGCACTGGTTACAATCAGCCTTCAATAGTCGCAACTTCCATGAACACTACTGTTTATGTGCATGCTTGAATATACACATCGCAACATGACGGTAAATTTTAAAGTGAGCATGCTGGTAAAATTTTCCAAGCACGTAACAGAACCACAATACCACAAAACAGCAAATGTATTTCAATCACAGGAAATATCTGAGCAAGCACAGAGTTATCTGCACCACCACACCTCAGAGGTCCTCAATGATCATGTCATTCCTATGTTCAATGAAGCCATGAAGCCATACATTTTTAGGAGCTGCACCTTTCTGCATGTATCACTCAATGACACCCTTATTGCTTCTCATCTCTCATAAAAACCTTTCCAGAACCGTGGTTCCCGAGATGCCCAGTGGTCCATCAGCTCTCAACAAATGTGTTCAGAGGTGGACTGCTCAAAGTCATTTTTGAGCAATTCTTGGAGGAAGTAAAATTGCATTTTGGAGCAGTTTGGAGCAGACAAAATTTCATTTTGCAGAAGTTTAGAGCCAGCCAATCTGAATTTTGGCGAAACAATGAACTATCGAACATGGCAGCACACTTCGAAACCATGACAAAACACAGAATAAACCAACAAGAAGCACGTAGTAGAAGCGCACTTTCTAGCTACAGTGTACTAGAATATGGAAGAGTGAGCCAAGCGGTGACATGGCGCATGCTTTTCTGTAAAGCCGAACACATCGATGGCACTACGATTGAACTATATATTCCCGCGCCGACGCTTATGATGATAGAGGAAAATGTTCTCAAATTATGCGGTCCAATCAACGTGGTAACAATTTCTGGGTCACCACGTCACCGCAGACCCCGAGAGCCACAATCAACCCTGGGCGGGTATAATGTAAAACTATTCCAATCTGTTTTTATGGCAATAGCAATTATATGAACACTCCAGGCGCATTTCTGCCATCGCCGTGATGTTCCGTATAAAGTCCAGGGGCGATAACGTCGTCGCCACGTGCCGTAAATGTATGTGCGAGGGAAAGCCTGCGAGGGTAAGCTGATGATGGCGGCTCAATTTCATGCGCGCAAGGAAAGAAAGCGAGAAGGAAGCGCGCAGTCTTTCGTAGCGCGCAAGCTACCACGGGGGGGAGGCCAAGTTCTATTCTGGTGGCTCCATACGGCGCCGTCGCGCAGGCCCTATCCTGAAAACGATCTGCGATGGTGACAGAGTGCGAGTGCTGATAGCTTCATGTGCACTGTATTTTCACCACTTAGGTCGCGTTGAAGCGAGAGGCAGCACAAAGGTCAATTTGCTCACTGCTGCTGCTGCCCTACTTCACTACAGCGTTTTCACAGTAAATTTCCGCGGTCGGCGAGCGAGATGTGTTCATGTTTACTTGTGCGCACGTGACACCATGCTTGTTAATTTAGTTACTAAGCGAATGTTTACAAGTTTATATGGCTGATATAACTACTATCCTTACTTCACACAGCTGTCTATAAATTTGCTATCGCAATCGATGCTTTGCCTTTCAGGCGAAACTGCGACTTCTTCCAAATCCACCATTAGCCCTTCGTGATAGGTCAAAATGGCTCAGACGTCGCCCATAAGGGCATAAAAACAGATTGGAATAGTTCTACATTATACCGGCCGTGGGGACAGACACCTGCCCGCTGAACCCGCTGCAGCGCGTGCCTCCCTTATATCTGGTTCGCTGGCAGCGCCCTCAGCCTACTTTTCGTTCTTTTGCACCTAAGCTAGGGAGTGCAGGGCTGCTCGGTCCACTATACTGTATTCTATTAAACCCTAAATACAGCCACCCTGGCCGTTCTGAGTACACCGAAAACATGCCATAAGTGCCAAAAAGTCCAGTGTTCATATTCCACTGTGTGTGGAATGTGAATGGCTCCACTCTTTTTCGGAGAACAAATCCGCTTGCTGTTCGCGGCCACTGCAGGAGCACACATGCCAAAGCCATTCTGGCGTAGCGTGGCGCAATTTCGGTCAATTTTCTGTGTTTGGCGCAGGAGTTTGCGTTTGTATCAAAATGGAGCAATTGGTGCAGGAGTCCCCAACTCCTGGCATTATCAGTGGTGCTGCAGTAACGGTCTCTTACTGAGGGCTCGGCCTATGTTATAGATGCGCACAGCTGCCGGAATAAATGTGACCGTCCTAGCAGGTAAGCAGTACCGAGATGGCAAGAAATAACTCATGATTACAACGCAGCTACTTTATTTTTATGCGAAAAAGAAATCCTGGTGTTTTCTGATCCAATCCCATTCCATATCAATTTGTCATAATTGTATGCATGCAATTCAAGTGAGTCTTGCGTGCCAGCATGTCAAAATCACAAAAACTCACCTTTGCTTTTCCTTTGCGTGCAAACTTGCGCTGCGACTTTTGAAGATCTGCACACAAAGCACAGACAGAAACGACTGGGTCAAGTAAAAAATTTATGTAAAGTGGTTATATACTTCAGGAGCTTTTAGAGCAGTCATTCAACACTAAACCCACTCATAACCACACATGAATATGTACAAATAATTAGCAAGGGTCAAAAGCAGAAGATAAGACAAGAAAGCACGAGTAGTCCGTGGAAGAAATAAAGAAAAAAGAAGTGAGAAAATAAGAAAGTGTTTGAATAAAAGGAATGGAACATATGAAAGAAGAAGCGCAAAAATGCATGCGGAGCTACGTGGTCAACGGCGCAAAAGGACACGTAGCAGAAAAGAGCAGCCCAGCTACGTTCTGGGATGACGGGGGGGGGGGGGGGGCAGAAGGAGCTGGAAGCCGGACAGGACTGGTGGATCACAGGGACGGCGGCAACCCAGTGGAAGCTGTTCTTCGACTGCCACGGCTACGACCTTCGAGCTGAGCAGACGCCACACTGGAGGCCGCAGCTACAGGCTGACGGCACTGTTTCCCAGACTCCCTGCGGCGACAAACCACAGGCTAGCGGAGCTGGCTGGGCAATCCAGGCGCCTCGGTCACCCCACCATACTGACCCCCTGACCAGGTGAACCGTGGGCTGATCGTCGGACACAGCAACGCCCCGAGTCCATGATGCATCGGCGGGCTCAACGACGAGGTGACGTGGCCACATCGGTGGACTCAATCTAAATATTTTAGACTTACCAATTCATGGTATCTGAGGACTTTGGGGAATCTGTAGAATTAGCTTGTGCTGTACATTGTTTGGTTTGTGTTGTTTTCTTTGACGTTCGCTTTTTCAATCATAAATGTTTGTCTTAAACGTGCGACTTGACCCTGTCTGTCCTTAGTTTGTCAAAATTCGTGACAGAGGCTGGCTCTAGGTGCAATGGCAGCCGATACCTTGCTGCGTGCTCCGTTCTCGCCACTCAGTTTGCGTTGAAGCAATACACAGTACAAAGGTCACTTCGCTCGCTGTTGCTGCCATGCTTTCTCACACTAACATTTTGACAGCGAGTGTCCGCAGTCATTGAGTGTGATGTGTTCATGCTTGCCTGTGCGCGCTGACCATGTTTGTTAATTTACATGCTGTATTTTCTGCTCTATAAATCGCACCTTTGTATAAGTCGCACCCCCTCAATATGGCAGTTTTTCCGAAAAAGAATGTATATAAGTCTCACTGGTGTATAAGACGCATCTGTCAATTCGGTAAGCGATTAAAAAAAAATTAGTGATGTTTCACTGCATGAACGTGGATCACACGCAAGCATGTGGGTACCATTCCGACATAATCGCGATAGCAATATGGACACTCCAGGCGCATTTCTGCCGTCGTGGTCGCCGCGATGTTATGATAAAGTGTAAGGGCGATAACATCATCCCAGTGCGCCGTATGCTGTACATGCGAGTGAAAGCTTGCAATGATGAGCCGAATCATGCACAAGGGAGGAAAGCGGGAAGGCAGCGCTTATCAACTGATAATGGTGTGCAGCTGCTTGCTTTCCGAGGAAAACATTTTACTGGGCCTTTTTTAATTCATCAGCAATAAATCAGTTATGAACCCTTCATTAACATCAAATGCTCAAAGGGACCCGCCATCTCCTATCACAGTATGAGCACCGATATGCCTATTAAATGTTGTGGGGGAGCACACGCTGCCACCTTCTCCCGCGGGCGCTCGCCCGTCGCCGGCGCACGGAGCGCCCGCGACAGCAGCCGGGTGGACATCTCGTGCGCGCACACCGCGCGCTGCGGGAGCCGGGCGAACACGGGAGAAATGCACTTTGCCCTCTCCCGGTTCTCGCTCGCCTCTCGCGACGCGCGTGCCGCGCGGGAAGAGGGAAAGCATCCGGCGGGCGAGGAGGACACTCCCCTCGCGGAAAGGCAAAAAGGCATAAAAGAGCGCGACCGAGAGACCCCCGCTCTCTCTGACCTCGCTTGACCTACTGCCTGGACGGATTTTTACCTGCTGAAAGCCGTGAGTGACCTCGTTCGCGTGACTACCACACGCGACGAGGCAAGCCTATTTTATTAGTTGTTATACAGAGCGGACTTCCCTCTACAAGTGTGTTTTATTGCTGACAGCAATAAACGTTGTTGAGTTGACTCGCTGGTTGCCTTATTCGCCCGAACCCTACGTAGCTGCGATTACACGCGCTACGGGTTGGGGAAGACCCCCACATTTGGCGCTACCAACGTGGTTCGAATTCGGCAACACGGCGAGTTTTCTTTTCTGTTTTTTGGAGCTGGGACTACTGAAGTTGCAGTAAACAATGGCGACGGGCTTGTCTGACTTTCCAGATTTGTTCATGTTGTCGGAGGTCGCGGCAGATAATCAGAGGCCTAGTGCTAACGCGGCGGCAGCTTCCGAACAAACCGGTAGCTTTGATTTTGAGTGTTTCACGCGGAACAGTCGGGATCGCGGAAACGCCACGTTGGCAGGGTTTAGGCCTGAAAGTAGGCCTAACACGCCTAACACCTCGCCGCGTCATCCCGCGGACTCAGAGCCACCTATGCCTCTAAATAGTTCGACGCAAGCTGCGGATGCGTCCGAACCTTCGGGCGGTAGTATTCCGTCAAGCGAAATAATGCTGCAGAATGCGCTGCAAGTCATGCAGAGCTTAGCCGGCGCCCTGCAGAACACCATGCGGGCCCCGTCGCAGAGCGAGCGACCACGAATTAAGGTAGACATGCCTACCTATAGTGGGTACCACGATCGCACTAGTGCAAACGAGTACCTCGACCGTCTGCAGTATTATCAGCAAGCAACAGGGCTTTCAGACGCCGAACTTCTCGCGCGCGTGGTCCCTGCTTCACTGACTGAACAGGCGGCTCGTTGGTTCCGACTGGCCGGACACAGAGCCCGCACAGTAGAAGAGTTCCGCGCGAACTTCCGCGAGGAATTTCTTCCGGCCAACTACGAGTGGCGTTTGAGGAGAGAGTTGGAGTTGCGTACCCAGCATCCGGACGAGTCCCTGCTGGAGTATGTTCGAGCGATGGACGAACTTTATCGTCTCGCAAGCCCTCTCGCCACCGACGCCGATAAAGTCGAGCGCGTCACACGGCAAGCGCACCCGACTTTCGCGGCCTACTTCAGGGGATGTAGGTACCGAGACTTAGACGAGCTCGCCACCGAAGCAAAGCGCATCCAAGGGGACATCCTCGCGGCGCGAGCATACCGTCCGCCTCCACCCGCCGCGCTGTCACTCGAGCCTCGCTGCGCGTGGAACGGCGGCGGGATCGCTTCACATTCCCCGAGGGTCGACGCGTCGGCATCGTTCGCCGACGAGCAGGTCCAGCGTGGTTGGGAATTATCAGACCGCGCCTTGGACCCGTACGCCTACGCGCTGAAAACAGCACAGCATAACGCGGCACGCAGTGCGCCGCGGCAGGAACTTGCGACTAATGCGAGAACAGAGGAGCGGCACATGCCGACCGCCGAGCGTGGAAGCTACGGCCCGCCGGATTGGAGCGACGGGCGCCCACGCCACCGAGGCTTCGGTGGCCGTTGCTACCAATGCGGCGGACTGGGGCACATCGCCCGTGACTGCGCAAGCACGCCGGGCCAAGGTCGAGCACGTGGTTCGGGAAACGGGCGAGGCCGCCGGTGATCCACCTTGGGTCCCGGGCGGCGATCTCGAACACAACTGGCGATTTCGATTTACTTGCGCCTTTGGCTTGTCGCGTAGGAGATGTCGCGGACTCGCAGGCGCCGTTCATCGAGCTAACGATAGCCCGAAAGAAGTTTGCCGCATTATTGGATACTGGGGCAAGCGCTTCTTTATTTGGTGACGAGGTGTTGCAGCATCTCCGCGAGAACAATATCCGCTTAAGAGATAGTGACATCACTTTCCGCCTTGCTTCCGGCACAGCACAATCGAGCGGTGCAGCTAGACTAGTTATTCGTTGGGAGAGACGCGTCAGGCGACAACGCCTCGTACATCTTCCCGGTCTGTCAGTGCCTGTTATTTTAGGTCGAGACTTTCTCGCCAAGTCGGGTATTTTGATAGACATCGCCAGCGGAGGTTACCGAGAGAACGGAACGGGTGTTTTGAAGCGTTTCGCAAAAGCGCCCGTGCCTGCGGCGACACGCCAGTCTCCGGGGGCGGCGCGAGCGGGCCACACCCAGCCGCAGCCGAGCGAGCAAACCGTAATCGGTAAAGACGATCAAAGCAACGGAGAGACGGTAGCACAACATTGTGCCGCGACGTTGCAAGGGGCAGCGCACCCACTTTTGTCAGAGGTCAACAGCCTGCCGGAGAGAGAACGGGCACGACTGTCATCGCTGTTGTACGAATACGACGCGATTTTCACGGACCGGCCGGGCCTCACTACGTTAGTCAGGCACAGGATAGACACGGGTGACGCTGCGCCGTGGAAATGTAATCCTCGGCCGATAAGCTTGACTAAACGGAAAGCACTTGACAGCGCCTTAGACGAACTCATCGACACAGGCGTTGTGGAAAGGTCGAACAGCCCATGGGGCTTCCCGGTAGTTCTAGTCCCGAAGAAGGACGATACTTATCGCCTTTGTGTAGACTACCGCAGGCTGAATGAGGTTACGAAGAAGGATGCGTACCCTCTACCCTCCATTTCCTCTTTAGTATCTAACCTAGGCGGGGCGAAGTACTTTACGACGCTCGATGCTAGTCGTGGATATTTTCAGGTCGAAATGGACGAGCGTGACAAAGAGAAAACGGCTTTCACTTGTCACCGCGGGCTCTTTCAGTTCAAAAGAATGTCTTTTGGCTTAGTCGGAGCTCCCGCTACTTATCAGAGGTTGATGGACCGAGTTCTAGGAGATGCGAAGTGGCAACATGCTCTCGCATATCTCGACGACATAGTGGTTTATTCGAAAACATTCGACGAGCACTTGCGCCACTTGCGAGACGTCCTAGACAGGCTGAGGTCCGCGGGTATCACGTTGAACCCGAGTAAAGCTCAGATAGCTGCGAACAGAATAACGCTGTTGGGATTCACGTTGGACAACGGCCGCATTCTGCCGAGTGAGGATAAGCTCGAGGCTATACTGAGCTACCCGTCGCCGAAAGATATCGGCGAACTGAGACGCTTTCTGGGATTGGTGAACTTTTATCGCCAATTCATTCCAGACTGCGCGGCAGTGCAAGCGCCTTTAACGAAGCTCTTGAGGAAAGACGAGCGTTGGACTTGGGGTCCACAGCAGGAGGCGGCACTGCGCGGCCTCACAAAGGTGCTCGCTGACACGGCAGAGTTGCAGCTGCCCGACTTGAATAGGGAGTTTGTGATTCAAACAGACGCAAGCGACCTGGGTCTAGGTGCAATTTTGCTTCAGGAGCACGGAGGCATTCTCCGACCGGTTGCGTTCGCGAGCCGTTCGTTGACGCCGGCGGAAAGGAACTACTCGGTGACAGAGAAGGAGTGTCTCGCGATAGTTTTCGCTCTGCGAAAGTTTGACTATTATGTCGACGGAGTGGCTTTCACGATTGAGACTGACCACATGGCTCTCACTTGGTTGAGGCGCTTGAGTGAGCCGAGTGGTCGCCTGGCGCGTTGGGCACTGCTGCTGCAGCGTTACGACTTCACCGTGCGCTACCGCAAAGGAAAAAGCAATGCCGCAGCGGACGCACTTTCGCGAGCGCCCGTCCGAGGCGAGGGAGAAACCCTGGCCGTAGCCCGAGTAAGGGACGCGGAACAACCGTCGATCCTGGGCGAGAGCGTGAACCACGTAGATGTTGTCGGTTCCGCAGGAGTTGTCTTCAGCAGAAAGGAGCTGTTCGAGGCTCAGCAGAAGGATCCGTTTTGTCGAAAAGTGCTCGACGGGCTCCGAGAGCCGGGCGGCGCGGCCGCCGCGCACATGGAGGCAGCTGGTATTGCTGTCGGTGCGGAGCGCTCAGGAACAGCTGGTAATGCTGTGAGCGCACTGGATTCCTATCTGCTGAATTCCGACGGCGTCTTGCTGAGGTATATTCCCTCCGAGAACGACACAAGTGAGGCGTTTAAGGTGGTGATACCGCGCGCGTTGAGAGGAGCACTGCTACGCTACTTTCATGACTCGTGCATTGCTGGGCACGCGAGCGGCCCCAAGACTTACATTAAGTTGTGTCGCTTCGCTACCTGGCCAGGCATGAAACGGGACGTGATTCGCTACGCCCGATCGTGTCATGTGTGCCAAAGCGTGAAGCCCCGAGGCGGACGACCGCCCGGCTTCATGCAGCCTATCGACAGCCAGACTCCCTGGCAAATCGCGGCATGTGACATCATGGGACCGTATCCCACAACACCGAGCAGGAACAAATTCTTGCTGGTGGTCACGGATCACTTCAGTAAATGGGTAGAACTTTTCCCCCTACGAAAACTGACGGCACGGGTGATCATGGATAAGTTGATGGAGGTTTTTACCAGGTTTGGTTTTCCGGAACAGTTGATAACGGACAATGCGTCCTACTTCACTGCAAAGGTGTTCGTTGACTCATGCGCCGCACTTGGCATTAAGCATAAGAAAACGACAACCTACCATGCCCAGTCGAACCCCACTGAACGAGTCAATCGCAACATCAAGCACATGCTTGTCGCGTTCTCTGAAAGGCATAAGGACTGGGATACCTACCTTCCAGAGATCGGGTTTGCATTGCGATCGACAGTGAACCGCTCGACTGGGTATGCGCCTTCTTCTCTCAACCTGGGGAGAGAGCTGCCGAATCCGATGGATAGGGTTCTCGCGGATCGCAGCGGAATGCCAGTCGCGCCGTCAGCACGAGCTGAATACGCGACGCATCTACGTGCCAAGATGACGGAAGCTTTACATAAAGCACGCTGTAATCTTCGCACTGCAAGGGCACAGCAGAAGGCGCAGTACGACCGCTCGCATCGGAACGTCCACTACGAAGTGGGCGATCTGGTGCTTCGACGCCAGCATGTTCTCAGCGATGCTACCAAACAGTTCGCTGCCTCGCTGGCGCCGAAGTGGACCGGGCCGTATCTAGTGAGAGAGAAGGTTTCCTCGCTTGTTTACCGGCTCGAGAACAAGAAAGGAAAGCCGATCGGCGGACCGGTACACGTATGCGACCTGAAACGCTACGTGCCGCGTGATGAGCAGTGGGATGACGATCAGGCCCTCCCTCAACCGCGATCGGTGAGAGAGAGCAGTCAGAACAGAACGGCGAGCCCGCAGCCGCGCTACAATTTGCGTAGCAGGCGAAGGTAATCTGACTGCTAGTTGCGTAACCCGACGACTGCGAGGAACATTCGTAAGTCCGGGTGGCGTTGCGTACCGCGTGAGCATACAGCCGCGCCGGGCTGGCACCTTGGTAGTTCCTGCCGGGGAAGCGAACGTCTAGTGACCATGGAGCGCCGAGTATGGACGACGAGTCGTCAAGGCCACGACGGGAATGTGGCGTGAACGCTCGACGCGTGGGTGTGCGGTTTCACCAAAGACTGCTGTGAGGGCCAGTGCGGTGATTATCCTGTGCTGCGACTCGAATTGGTGATGATGCTTGCGAACATTCCCTTCGCAACAGACGTCGATGGTGTCCCCGGATACGGCCAACTATGCTGCTGATCACAGTTCCGTGCAGTTTGCTATGCAGTTGCTGATAATTTCCAGGAGCAGAGCAAGACGAGATACGGCCGTGCGAATTGCCTGCAGTACGCACTGGAACAACTGACGCCCTTGCAGTACTGACGGCGCTACGCCGGCCTTGGAGCCGCACGAACCGCAAGCCGGCGGCCGGCAGACGACCACCCCTCCAGCGCAGCCGACACCTAGGGCGCAGCACTGAGAGCCACCTTCGAGCCCCGACAACGATCCCGCCTCGCAAGCCCGAGCAGTGCAGCTGACCAGCCGCCTCCGAGTCGGCATCAAGTGTCCGCCAGCTGAGGGCTACATCACCACAACGCTTCCTCGGTCGCCAACCTCGGCGGGTACTCAGGCAAACGGACGTCCCTAGGTGCCAGCCTCAACGTACGGGGGCCTTCTTAAGGGGGGGAGGATGTGGGGGAGCACACGCTGCCACCTTCTCCCGCGGGCGCTCGCCCGTCGCCGGCGCACGGAGCGCCCGCGACAGCAGCCGGGTGGACATCTCGTGCGCGCACACCGCGCGCTGCGGGAGCCGGGCGAACACGGGAGAAATGCACTTTGCCCTCTCCCGGTTCTCGCTCGCCTCTCGCGACGCGCGTGCCGCGCGGGAAGAGGGAAAGCATCCGGCGGGCGAGGAGGACACTCCCCTCGCGGAAAGGCAAAAAGGCATAAAACAGCGCGACCGAGAGACCCCCGGTCTCTCTGACCTCGCTTGACCTACTGCCTGGACGGATTTTTACCTGCTGAAAGCCGTGAGTGACCTCGTTCGCGTGACTACCACACGCGACGAGGCAAGCCTATTTTACTAGTCGTTATACAGAGCGGACTTCCCTCTACAAGTGTGTTTTATTGCTGACAGCAATAAACGTTGTTGAGTTGACTCGCTGGTTGCCTTATTCGCCCGAACCCTACGTAGCTGCGATTACACGCGCTACGGGTTGGGGAAGACCCCCACAATGTACTGGCAGGCCTTTAGAGCTATTTAGGATGTACCTACAGCAATTTGAGCCCTTGGGGACAGTAAAAGGCATGCATTCATTTTTAAGACTGGATGATTTTCTCGGACCTAGAGAGTCCGAAAAATCGGACGTTGATTGTATTACTAACATCTGTACTCTGAAAAGAACAGGAAGGGGTCATCTAATGTAAGTTGCTCCTTTAAAACAAATTCCTTTCCTAACTAACAAATGTGAATGCCAGCCACGCTCCATGGCAAAGCTATCCAGCTTCAGAATTCGTCTACTGCCACAAGCGAAAACTCGTGACATCACGCTCAATGACATAACACTACAACACTCAGCCACTGTAACAGTCCCGTCAATTAAGAAGTGGCACAACAGGCAATGAGAAAAGAGGAAAAGCATGGAAAGAACTTGCAAATGCTTCACCTGGAACGCTGGACAGTAGTGTGTGCTGGTAGAGGATACCTCGCTGCTTGCATGGGGGGCCCTGGCGCCAAGTCAATGCTGTAGGCAGGAACCAAATGTAATAACTTATCTCTTAGAGCAGAGGCTGCACAGCAAGTCAAAAGCAGTGACGGAACTCCTAGATGCAAGTGTGGTGTTCACCATGAGTTTCTTCACAACGTTTGGTGATAATTTTCAGTTTATTGTAACATGCAGTGCAATGCCTCAGTAGAGCAATGGGCATTTTCTCATATCAGTGTGCAGATCAGAAGGGTGTTCACAGACCTATTTTACCAGGTTCACTTCTGAAGAATTGGTGCACGCTAGAATTGACACTATCCTTAAAGGTGTCCTGAATCACGTTTTATTGAAGTCGAGAAATGCATTTGACGTTAAATTATATTCGGAGATACTTTGCAGCAAGAAGTACTTCAATGTGTTCAGCAGAAGTATAGTTATTGGCCATCAAAGATGGCCTTCACGGTGCTATCAGACCTTCAATGCCTTGTACTGCGTAGGCTACAAGGGAGCAAGGTGGTGCCTTCAGTCGAGTGTTCAAAACTAATTGAAATTAGCGAGACCTGATAGCTATGGCACTGATAAGCAAAGTTTCATCCCTACAGCAGGCAAGCCTATCCAAGCATTAGCAGACAATAGCCAGCAGTAGTAAGACAGTTGTACTTCCAGAATTGTGCAATTCTTACCAAAGTTCAGAACGCAGATTTTCACCTACTTCAGCCTGTTTACTAAACTGCATCAATAAATATATACAGCAACAGTAGGAAGAAGCACACTGATCCAAACACCCTTCTTGATTGATGTCAGCTATCCGCCAACAGCAACTGCATATGGGAATCTGCTTCTATGATGAAATATGGCAGCCTCGAAAAAAGTGAGGAGGCTTCTGTTAAAAAGCGTTTGGAAAAAAAGGTGAATTCGCGCTTCTTGCAAGCTCTATATGTCACGCACGACTGCAAAATTTCGCTGAGATGTTCACAGCAGCTTATGTTATTTGCAGACTGTTTATTTGCCAAGCCCAAGGGTTGGTTTAGGACCCCTTTAAAGGGTCCCTCACTAGGACACATAGCAAATTTTTGTTACACATTACAAGTTGTTACGTGCCCTCTAGGGAGCGTTCTACTGCAAGAATTTTTCAAATTGGTTCATTAATAGCAAAGACAGAAATAATTCAGTGCCGCGAACCTATGATTTTAGGAAGTGAACGTCACTGCCAACACGGACTCTCTCCACTTGCCCTTTCTGGCCTTTGCGAGCGTAATTTCTTCCCTGCGTTCTCCCATACCGGAGCTGGAGAATCCCTGTGACGCATACATTACAGGCCGCTTTTTTGCTGTGCGGTGCACTTCCACTGACAGTCTCGCGCGCGAGCTGTTGCATTTGCCTCGTTCTGCGAGCGCACGATTTTGCACACTGCACGAGTACAGCTGACTGGCGGTACAAGTCAGTGCTACGCTAACAATGAGGCACACGCAAGCAGTTCACAGAGCATGTTGGCACGCTAAAACACGGTAGAAAATGCCATACTTTCGCTCTCTGCACGTGTGACTGCATGACATGGGAACAAGCAGACGAAACTCTCTTGCTGCGGTACTAAGTAAAACAAAGACATGCGGCCATTCGGTTTGTGTGTTTTATTATTTTTCTAAACTTTCATTCATCTATTGAAGCAACAGACTAAACAAATAACTGCTGTTGCCTTGAATAATTCTCAAAGTCATATGTCACTCAAAGTTATGTCACAGCACGGCTATGTACGTAGCAAACTTGCATGATTGACATCGACTCTCCAGCTGGGAGCGCGGCACCCACAAGGAGAATGGCAAACAGTGTTTGGTTTGAAATTTCAGCTCTTTCCGCAGCGCGTAGCAATGTAATGCACTGGAACCTTGTTGATACGATTCCGTGTAATTTGTTTTTCGGGAGATACATTTTTTTTTCTTTTCCCATTATACAACTTGGTTGAATAAAACGTCAGATGATGAGATTTTCGGATGATACATTTTATTTTCCAGTTTTCGTGAAGATCGTATCAATAATATTTCACTGTACTTGGCAGACAAGATCGTTAGCATGCAGTGTTAGCACTGCGCTTGTCAGCTCGAAATGGCCAGACCTGGTGAGTGGCCCTTTACGAGTCATGGCCTCGAAATACAATCTGTAATGTGACAGCTCCAGTATGATTTGAAATTGCACTCTCATTACCCATCTTTACAGGTTTGCAGATCGTTCCTACCCAAGACAGGTACCCCATCATCAATGCCTTTGGATGTTCAAGGGCACTTTACGCAAGAAATGAAATAAAGTGAAACAATTTATGGTGAAAAAAACATTACCAGGGCAAGATTGCAGAGTGGAAACCTCAACCAAGATGCCTTTTCTCTCCTTATTAAGCCTTAAGCAGGCAATAAAAATTTTTTTATAGTTTTGTTAGTAAATTACTGTTCCACAATACCAAAGAAGCCGCTCTTATTGTGGCCAGAAAAGTGGCGAAAATGAAAGATGGGCGGCGAAGCCACCTTGAAATTCCCACACCAGCTCGCTGCGAGATCATGGATTTTGACTCTCCGCTTAGGCCTAGTTAAATTTTTATTGGTACTGAAAAAAACCATTGTAATCGAAAAGAGTCAAACACTGAATGTAGGAAGTTTCAAGAACCTTTACTGAACTAAGGTAGAAATGAAAAACAAAGCTTTGCAATCGGTGACGTCACTACGTACCGAACCTGGGGTTCTGGTGCAAAATTCAAAAATGGTACTGTCATTTTTTTTCTTCCAGTATTACTACCGTGCAATCAAAGAAGGTAGAGCTCTTCAAAAATACTTTATTGATCTAAACTGATTCAGTATTTCTATTTGGTGTTCCCTGAACGCATCAGAGTGCCCTGCATTATGCATTGCACTCTGGTCACAGTCATCACACACAGTGAATCACATTGAGAACACTGCTCTAACTATTTTGAGCACTATGCTAACCAGACTTAGATGTGAGCTGTACAATAAGGTCAACACTTCCTTTCTGATACTGGGAAATTGTGGCCCTAAGATAACTCTACGGTCACAAGCAACTGATAAGTTCATAGTGTCATGGGAATGCAACACTGGACAGACATCTTAAGATATAATGCTGCTGTCTAGAGTTGCACTTCCCTCACACAATGAATTCTGATGAACAATCCAGCCATATACCATTTATCCTCTACTCAGTCACCAGTTGTGTGCGCACAGTACAAAAGATAAATCAGTCTGTATTTTCATTCCTCCTGTTGCAATAAGCAAATGTATGAAAAAAAAATTGAGAGGTAATACTAAAGCACATTTATTCAGGATTGCAACTATATCAAGCTATGGTTTTATATTAGATATGCAAGCAAGTCTTAAAAGAGACTAACACATTGTGCTGGACTATTTGGTTTATGATTTGAGATTAAGAATGGTACAAAGATATAACATGGACATGCAGTATAGGAGAGGCGCCAACTTCCAACTGATTTGTTTTAGGAAGTTGATACCCAAGTAAACTTCAGGCGCATGTGATTTCACACACACAACAAACAGCACCGTGCAAGATCCATATCATTTAAAAAGCCATATTTAATAATTTGTATTTATTGTTATAGAGGGATGACAGAATGCAGATGCATTGTGCTCCCCTTTTCTTGACATGAAAAGCCTAAATTAAATCTCGGGCAACCTGGTTGCGGCTTCTTTCAAGAATTCTTGCGCCCCTAAGTGCTGTTTTTGTGAATGTGCACGCGTCTGAAGTTTACTTCGTCACAAGCTTCCTGGAATACATCAGTTGGAAGTTGGAGCCTGTCCTGTACTTCATGTCTGCATTTTATTTTTGTGCCATTCTTAAGCTCGAATCTTAACAGAGAAGTGCCCAAGCACAGAAAACAGCCCAATATTCAAGCTTGCAGCAAATACTAAATTGAATACCAATGAATGATTCTGAATTATATTTTAAGTCATCGTGTACATTTCATAAAAAATGAATTCCAACAATGGTTGAAATGTAAAAATGTGCTCAAAACTTTACCAAAAGTTGATTACTGCTTTATTCATTGGAAGCTCACATCACATCCTTACCTTTGTATGCTGGCAGGGGCAGTGCCTGAACACTCTTGTACGGTACTACGCACCTTTAAAGATACAGAAATTTCACCATTTTCAATTCTGGCTTTGATGTCAAGAACTCCACACACATTAAGTTTACAGACTTATTTATCACCCACAGGCTCACTTGCAAAACAATGCACAGCAACATGCATAAAAAAATATGGGGGAAAACATTTTATAGCAACTGCAGCCAAAAATACAAAGCTGAATCCAAATATTAAAAGAACTATGGGTTGGTCTGAATAAGATGCTATCACTAAGAGAGTAATCTCAAAGAGGCTGAAGGGGTGAGGAAGAGAACATGTCCTATGGGCCACCAAGGCCAGATGTTATCTTGGTGTGACCATTTTAGCGCTCGCACAGATGTGCACTGAGGAATCCTGCCACACAAGAAGGGGATTAAGTGCATCATGCTTCTGGGAACATTAACATGCCAACTATATTGATTTACATAACAACCACACATGCCTGCTTGTTAATACCGATGCTTGAAAGTGAACTGGGTAACTTGATGGTACATGAAATGTTACTTGTAGGTTTTCACTTCACAGATTTCCTTGTTTGCATCTGTGTACTTCTATCAAATTTATTTCCTATAAATTTTTCCTGGCTCAGAATAGAAATTTGTCAGCACCCTCCATTCTATTTTGCTTTCACTTCCACCATGAACCTCAACAAGCTAGCCCAGTTTGAGCTCGCTGGACCATTCTAAAGAATAAGAGCAAAAAAAGCAGGCACAACTGCGCAAGCAGTGCCAATAGAGAGCGACGAAGTATGTGGAGTTAGAGCACTGCACGGGCCGATTTTTTCAGCCCGGGCCCGGCCCGGGCCCGTTTTTACGTTGGGCGGCCCGCCCGAGCCCGATCAAACCTTTTATGGCGAGACCCGGGCCCGGCCCGGGCCCGGAAATAATCTACATTACCCGCCCGGCCCGGCCCGAGCCCGACTCGAAACCGACCCGAACCCGGCCCGAGACCGAAAAATAATGTTTATCAGAGTTGAGACGCCCAAGAATAACTCTCTGCACGTTACATGCACACCACCAGAAAACCCGAGCCCGGCCCGGGCCCGGCCCGAGCCCGTGAAAAAACTGTTCTACCCGGCCCGGCCCGGGCCCGGGCTTTCGGGTAAGCCCGAGCCCGTGCAGTGCTCTATGTGGAGTACCTGGTGAGGCTTTCTCCATCGAAAGCGGGCTACAAGCATACCTTCCGAGTAGCTTGTCGCAAGATGAAAAACCAGGGGGAGGTGAGATGTGCTGAACTGAAACTTGTTAACATTACTGCTTGCAATGGAAAGAAAGTGAGACTGCTTTGCTCCAGTTCACTGAACACAAACTCTTTAACATATGCTGCCATTTCAGCAACATTTGCAGTCTTGTTTCTGCCCAAATATGGAGCTCTTATCACTTAAAATGCACGTCTCATTGAGCTCAATTCCAGATGGTCAGAGATGGTTAGCGTAGCGACATATCCCAATAAAGAAGCATTAATACATTCCAAATGCATTTTTCTTTTTAGCTTTCCTGTATGGCAGAAAATTTACCAAAATTCCCTAGCTTCTCTAGAAACTTAATGCGACTTGCATGCTTCTTACATGTAATGTGAAAAATGTTATTCTACCCCTAGTGAGAGGTCTATATTGCAGCTAGAAGGGTGTTCCACTTCCAAGTTAAAAGCAAGTGACAGCCAGTCATGGGAAAACAAGAATGCATATTCGTTCAAACAGTTGCAGCTCAGCTATTGCTGCATCTGTTCAACAAATCAAGCAGAAGAGTGCTCAATGGACGCTGCACCATAACTACCAGTGGGCAACAGAACTTTAGGCACTCTTGAAAAGTATTTGTGCTTTCATTCACTTCAAGAGGCACGACTACACCAAAATTAAATGCACTCACATTTTCCCCAGCTTTTCAATGAAAACTGTGATGGGTCCTTCGTTTGGCTCCATTTTCTGAATGTGAGCTTGGAAAGAAGCACTGTGGCCTTCCAAGTCGCGAGTCAGCCGCACCTACGAAAAAGACACTGCAACTTTCACTTCCTTCTACAAGTGCACAGGTACTTGGCAGCCAATACTGGATGCCAAACTTCACATAAAAGCTATGCCAAGATCACTTGCACATTAGCAAATTTTGTGCACAGTCGAAAGAATTGAAATATTATGCAAGAAGTGGCATGAAATTTTTGCGTCTACATTTAAATGTCCCCACACAATTACTTTCCTTGTCAATTATGTATTGCGCATGTAAGTGTTCCTTATATGTTGCAAAATAAATTTTTAAAATAGACAAATTCATGCCTTGTTGTTCATCAACGAAAATATTTAGTAATTTAGGAAAACAGGCATCCCTTCCACTTCCAATTTTCACAGGGGTGAAATAAGCTGCAAACCAACATGAGCAGCAGTGACAATTTGCATTCCATTTCCCCCTAGTAGACGTTAGACACATGAAACATCAACAGATATTAAAAGGCACGAAAATATCCAGTGCCCGCACATTCTTTAAATTAATTAAATTATGGGGTTTTACGTGCCAAAACCAGTTCTGATTATGAGGCACGCCGTAGTGGGGGACTCCGGAAATTTGGACCACCTGGGGTTCTTTAACGTGCACCTAAATCTAAGTACACGGGTGTTTTCGCATTTCGCCCCCATCGAAATGCGGCCGCCGTGGCCGGGATTCGATCCCGCGACCTCGTGCTCAGCAGCCCAACACCATAGCCACTGAGCAACCATGGCGGGTCGCACATTCTTTAGGTGCCTATCGAAGCACAGCTCAGGCATGTCAGCTATGTGGACAGGTCCAGTTCTGACAGAGTGGAGTTCTCCAAACTCTATTACTTTGAATATGAGAGCAAATGGGGAGCTTTTCTCTTTTCTTGCTGCCTAAAAAACATTTGCCTGCTTCTCATCAACCTCTGCGATGGCGACAAAATAAAAATAATGGGAGCAATGAACACAGGTGCAAGATGAGCTATACTGAGATTGGTCGTTTTGCTTTTGGTAGGAAAGCTTGCAAGAGTAACAAGAAAGTAAAAAAATGAAATGAAGGGTGTCACTTTTGAAAGCGAAGAAGATGTAATGGCACTAACCAAGGGAAATCCACATTTCCTGATGAATAAAGGCACACCAGAACACTTTTAAGTAACTGAAAGTTCGTTGACACCACATTATGGCTTGTATTGCCTCCTCACTCACCGACATTTCCTCTCGGAAGTATTTCAGGTTTTTATTCAGCACACAAGAAACCTGGCAGCACACCCAAAGAAATGTGTCTTTTCACTGTTGTGCCGAGTTCCAATGCTTGCAACATTAGCCTCTGATCATGCACGAAGCACACACAAATTGCCTTGCAGTATAACATGCTCCTACTTATCAAAATGTTTTCTTGGGTGAGTTGATTCATTTAGTATATAGCGCGAAAATATGACGACAAGAAACACAGTGCACAAGATAGCCACTATTCGGTCCCTACGATGAAACCGCCGCAATGTAGTGGTTAGAACACTTGGCTCAGAACCAAAAAGTTGCCAGTTCGAATCACCACCAAAAGACGAAGCTAAATTTTTTTTGCTCAGTCACACTTTGACAGACTGGATCAACTGACAGAAAGATTGAAAGCAATAAAGAAAGGCCCATTTGTAATCTGCATAATGGCTATTTCCACTAGAAGATACCATCCATACAATGAAAACGACAGAAAACCACGGCCTTGAAGTGAAGCTTGGCGTCTGCCACATAGTGCCTTAGCTATTTGTGTGCCACGTTTGTTTACAATGTGAAGTGTTTCCTCTTCTGACCTCCAATTGCTCTAGTGAGTGGCTGAACCTTCAGTTTGGGCACACTTTATCTGGCACTGAACTAGAGCGAGCTTTACATCGTTGTCAGAGTACAGTAGAAACCAGCCAAGTACCAGAAGTGCTTTTACACTGTGATCAAAGTTTCTTATTATACTATTCCATGCTTCGTTATAGTCGTTCGAATTACCCAGTGATTGGAGGACAGCCCGAATGAGACCGTCTACTTGTAGAAAATTACCGTCCCATTTAATGTCACCATGCTGCAAACTCATTGAACATATATATCATAGTAAAAAGCATAACCAAATATCTAGAAAAGCACTC
Source organism: Dermacentor silvarum (assembly GCF_013339745.2). Classification (NCBI taxonomy): domain Eukaryota; kingdom Metazoa; phylum Arthropoda; class Arachnida; order Ixodida; family Ixodidae; genus Dermacentor; species Dermacentor silvarum. The sequence goes on from NC_051157.2 coordinate 26,660,032, forward strand.
CATATTAACTTTCAGCACGGGTTCAGAAAACGGTATTTGACTGTCACACAGCTGGTCACAGACATTCACTTCTTTACATCAAACCTTGACGAGAACAGTCAAATAGACATAATTTTCCTTGACTTCCGTAAGGCATTCATAACTTGAAAATGCTGAAATCCCTCAGATGTTTCTCTCTCGGGTTTCTGCTTATTTGTCTAACTGGAAAAAATTTGTTGCGATAAAAATGGCAAAAAATCAGGCTGCCTTCTGGTCCCATCGAGTGTTCCCCAGGGCAGTTTCTTCTGCCCTCTTCTTGTTCTATGTATTAATGACATTGTTAACACTGTTGAAGGTGGTGCGCAGATTTGATTATCTGCCTATGATTGTTTGCTCTTTAAAAATACTGTTTCTACCCATGATGAAACTAGTTTGTGTTGTAGTTTAAATAATACTCTTGCATAGTGCAGGTGCTGGGGAATGACACTAACACAGACAAAAGCATACTACAGCAAATGAAATCATAAGAAAACATAAGAAATCACCCCCGCTTTATACCTATAAGTTAGATTAACCACCCAAGAGTGGGACTGCTCAAAGTAATTTTGGAGCAATTTCTGGAGCACGTAAAATTGTGTGTTGGAGCAGTTTGGAGCAGACAAAATGGCATTTTGGAGCAGTTTGGATCAGAGTAAATTTCATTTTGGAGCAGTTTCGAGCAGGCCAATCAGAATTTTGGTGGAATAATGGAATATGGCAGTGCACTTTGAAACCATGATGAAACAGAATAAACCAACACAAAGCGCGCAGTAGAAGCATGCTTTGTAGCTATAGCGTACTAGAATATGGAAGGAACGAGAAGAAAGAGAACCGAGGGGCCCGATTTTAAATAATAATATCATAAGAAGCCAACAAAGACACCAAGGACAACATAAGGGAAATGACTTGTACTTGCTAAGTGAATGAAAGAAATAATATATTAATGGAAATGAAAGGTAAACTTTCATTTCCATTAATCTATCATTTCTTTAATTCAATTAGTAAGTGCAAGTAATTTCCCCTGTGTTGTCTTTGGCTTCTTATGATAGAATATGAAAGAGTGGAGCGAGCGGCGGCACGGCGCATGTTTTCCTGTCAAGCCAAAAACATCGGCGGAACTACGATCGAACTATATATTCCCGCACCAACGCTCATGACGATAATGGCAATTGTTCTCAAATTATAAGGTCCATTCGACGCGCTAACATAATTTCTGGGTCACCATGTGTCACCGCAGACCCAGAGACCCGCAATCAACCCTGGGCTGGTATAACATCAAACTATCCCAATCTGGCTTTATTGCGATAGCAATTATATAGACATTCCAGCCGCATTTCTGCCATCGTCGTCGCCGTGATGCTCCGCATAAAGTCCAGTGGCGATAACATCATCACTGCACTCCGTATGCTGTACGTTCAAGTGAAAGCAGGGAGGAAGCGAGCCATCTTCGGTCGTGCGCAAGGCACCGTGGGGTGTGCGGAGGGAGGGGGCGTTTCTCCGGCAGCTGCTGAATATGGCGCGGCAGCGCGAGCCCTATCTTAAAAGCAATCTGCAATGGGGACAGAGCGCGAGCACTTATAGCATCTTCACCACAGAGTTTTTGCTCGCTGCTGCTCCGCACTTCCTCACTCCAGTGTTTAGAGACAGCGAGTTTCCGTGGTCATCGAATGAGATCTGTTCATGTTTGCTTGCGCGTGCATGACACCATGCTTGTTAATTCAGTTAGTAAGGGAATGTTTACAAGTATCCTTACTTCGTATAGCTGTCTGCTAATTTGCTATCACATTTGATGCTTTGCCTGAACTGCGACTTTTTGTTCAAAATCCGCCATTAGCCCTTTGCGATATGTCAAAATGGCTCAGGCCTAGCCTATATGGGCATAAGAACAGATTGGAATAGTTTTATGCTATACCGGCCCTGTGGACAGAGCAGACCACCCGCTGAACCCGCTGCAGCGGGCACCTCCCTACCTAGTTCGCTTGCAGTGCCCTCAGCCTACTTGTAGCTACTATTTTAGTGAACTCTAACTACAGCCGCCCTGGCCGTTCTGACAGCAGTGAGAAGAGCCAGGAGTGGCCGCGCGCGCACCGGTCACTTACCGAAGCACCGAAAAGTCCAGTGTTATAAGTGCGAAAATTGCAAGAAACTGTGCGGGAGGCGCCGTTGCGTGGTCTGCGGAACGAACCCGCCCGCTGTTCACAGCCACTGCCGGAGCACACATGCAGAAGCCGTTCTGGCGCAGTGTGACGCAATTTCGTTAATTTTCTGTTTGGCGCAGTTTGGCACAGGAATTTGTGTTTGCATCAAAATGGCGCAATTGGTGCAGGAGTCCCACCCCTGATCACCTCTTCAGGAAGTCACTAGTTATAAATGCCTAGCGACCCTTAACAATACACCATCATGGAATGATTACATAACACTTGCCCTTCAGCCTTCAGAAAACTATGTTTTTTGAAATACAAACTTAAGCCCCTTCTAATGTTAAAATGTTATGCTACGTCTCCCTAATTAGACCTAAGCTGGAATATGCATGCATAGTTCGTGATCTGTACACAAAAACTAATATCAATAGTCTTGAGAGAATTCTGAGTAAAGCGGTCAGATTTATATTTCACAAATTTTTAAGATCTAATTCCCCCACCGAACATATGAAAATGAACATTGAAACACTCAAAGAAACAGACTTGAAATCCTTAAACTACTTCACACTAACAATTTGTCCCTTGACCCACCTGAATTTTAATCACAGTTATCAACCGCAACTACACGCCACCACAGACATGATGCATTAACTCCTTTGCAAGAACGAATACATGCAAGTTTTCTTTTTTTCCTCGAACTAACTGAATGGAATTGTATAATTGAACCCACATCCTGATCTTGTAATTTTGTGGTTCTGTTTGTTTTGTCAATCTTATTTTCATTGCATAAGCCACCCTCCCTGCTTGGACCACGTGTCTGCAGTATTTAATAAATAAAATAAATAACAACAAAGAAGCATAGGAAGAAATGAAGGGCCACGCGAGTGATGAAAAAAAAAAATAGGCACAACGTTGAGAGTGAGAAGAGTATGGATTATAGAGTGAACAGAAGTAGCAGACATTCTGGCTATGATTAGGAAGAAGTGAAGTGGGGCAAGTCCTGCAAAGTGTAGAACAGATGACTACCAATCCATTAGAATTTTCTTACCAAGGAAAAAGAATAGCAGATGAAGATGGCAGTAAAACTGTCTTGTGATGGAATTGAGAAATTGACAGGCATAGTGAAGGGGTCAGCTGGCTCAAAACAGGGGTAAATTTTAATTGCTTGGAGAACAGTATTTACCTGAGCTAGTCGGTTCATAGCTAAAACGAGTTTTGAACAGTTGAACTGAAAAACAAAGGACTAAGGAAGGCAGACAAGGATGTCACAGTTACGTCGTGGCAGATATTGGGCAAACAGGACGATGCCTTAATGAGCGGATCAGAGACATTTTTAACATGCACCCTCACTCAAGACAACAGCAACCTATTGACACTTGGCAGATCATTGTAGGAATTGTGCATGCCAAGCTAATTTTAATCAAGTTAGCATTTTAACGAAAAGCAGCAACAAGACAAAAAACAGGAAATCCTGGAGGCCACTGAGATATCTAAGGAAGGGAGCACATGCTCAAGCACACCCTCAGTAGTTTGGCCACTAAAGAAAAAAAGACCGCAGCAGATGAGAGTTAGAAAATATATACAGCAAAGCTTTGCGAGAGTGCATAAAGAGTCGGAACAATTTGTGTTTATTGAATGTCCGCACAAAGTGATACGTAAGGCTTTATTCAGGCATTGTAGAGAGGCTAATGCAATGCCGCTGCCGCGGATGCACAACGCCGAGCTATGCAATTTTTTTTTCTTTCCCCCCCATGGCCTCTGCCGCTGCTACGGATGCACGGAGGTGAGCGTCATCTGGTGGTGCTACAAGGAACCCAGCGGTGATGTCGCATAAGTCCTCTGCTGCGATTTGTTGGCTTAGCTAAAGAACAGCCACGCAGCACCCACAATCACGAAATCTCAGCAAGGTTTGCAAGGAAAAGCTTCGCTTCTATAACATATCTTGCCGGCAGGCGACATGCAATCACCCATCATCTTCCTTTACATGGCTAATACGAAGCGCAGACAATGTGTACGTCTTTTCTTTTTTTGCGCATGCACTACTATATATGCAGCTGCATGCGCGAAACTAAAATGCAGTTATTAGTACAACAACATTTTTGTCCGTCTTCCTTAGTCCTTAGTTTTTTCAGTTCAGCTGTCCAAAACTAGTCTTTGCTTGGAGAAGCCTTTGTATTGAGTAGACATGAAAATGGCTAGTGGTGAACGTTACCCACTATTCACCAAGCCATTGTATGCATGCACTTTCTCATGCCATGTGCATGGTAAATGCTGCTTTTGAGCACAACAATGTTCATTTGCCCATCTGGATATTGCATGCTACCTTCACTAGCATCGTACTCCCTCCAGTAGTTCCTCCCCAGTGGTGCAAAAATAGGTCGGGCCACTACAAACAATCAACACCTGCTATTCCATGTTCGTTTGTACCTTGCTGCCTCAGTGTCACCAAGGCAAAAAATGCAGAACATACACAGTGCAAATTAAGAATTTACCTTTTTCTTTTTCATAATACAGACAACTAGTCTTTCCACAGAAAGTTCCTCTGCAGGAACTTTCAGATTTTGCCAAAGAACACCGTTTCATTGATTGATACGATCTATATAGCAACCAACTGCTGCCGCTGCACTATACTCACCAAACATTTAACGCCGGGCTCCAACTTTGGAATCACTTGTTGTTCCCTGCGGATTTTCTCTGGAAAGTTCAGTAAAAATTTTCATTTAACAATGAACCTGCACAGCTATGATAAATCTAATTCACTGAAGGACACTGCACCAAAAGCAGTTGCAAAATGTGTATCAATACCTAGCCCTCGTTGACAATAAATGAAAAGTGGCGTTCAACAATGAGGAAAACAACATACTGTATAGACTCGTGTAAGGGCCGCACCCATGTAGGGCTGCACCCCGAACTTGGCAGGCCAAAATTTGAATTAAAAAAAAAAAAATGTCCAACAGAGAAGCAATCATGTTCGGTGCCCCGATGCTGCACGCACGCATCGGCGATTTATCACGCGCTACGCCAGCAACACTTCGACCAAAAGTTTTGGTCCCGTGTAATGGCCGCACCTCATCAAAATTGTAGAAAAAAAAAGTGGCTCTTACATGAGCCTATACGGTACTTTTATTCCTCTCACCATTTCTTTTACTACAAGTCAATATGCTACCTAGGAAGCCATGAAGTCAAATAACACATAAGACATTTCCTTTTCCCAGCAGGCACTTGAAAAACTTCATTTTTCTGTGAGAAATATTGCACATAAATTTAACATGGTTAATTATTCTGTGTCAAGCTAACAGACAGATGAATACGCAATTGAAGGTCACAAAGGCCCAAATGATGTGACCACCAAACATAGGTAATGCAAATGTTTTCTTGCAGGTGAAGTGAGGTCGATATTTTAGTTATTTGTTAGTTTCACCTAATGCATTTCCTTTAGTATAATGCTGAAACAAGCAAAACAGAAAAATTATCTATTTGATCAAGTGTCGTGCAGAAATCCTGAATGTGAAAAACGGTGCATTATTAAGTATATCAAAAAGAATAAAGCCAATCCTCTGTCATATTGCATAAGACAGCAGCCAATCTAGCATGCAAAATGTGCGTTAATTCGAAGCAGCAGAAAGAGGCGCAAATACTAAAGCCAAACTACAGGCAAGCTGGGCTGCACAAAGCAAAAGTTTCTATAGCACACTTTTGGTCAATCTGGGAGATGGGTGCCCTTGACCTATGTAAAATCACTTAATTTCTCAAATTCAATTTCACTCCTAAAAAAACAAAACTATGCAGTAATGTAAACAGTGCTAAAAACAAATAACATCCAAGTTATGTCTTAATGGCTTTATTCTTACAGCTGTAATTCCAAATTGTGGCTCCCTTGCTTTGTATCCACATGACATCACAAGCATTGCACTTGCACATTTCCTGCTCCATCGGTAATATCCAATGATCGTATTACCTTATTTACATTTAGGATAACTCTAATAGTTCTTAGCACATGCAACAAAAAAAGAAAGACTAAAAAGAAAGCTAGCAAGAGGTGGACTATTTTAACATGAAAATCTGGAGGTCCATGCCAACTGCATCTGAAACACTCCTGAACAAGGGCCTACAATTCCTGCATGAGCATTTACATTGTCACCATGGTTTTAAGGTGAGGCACTCCTGCAAAATGATAGTTGACATAAGTGAATAGTCAGCAGCCAACACCGGCATGTGGACATTTATATGGCCCGTTCTCGTAGCCCTGTTCTCATAACAATATAAAGCGTGTAGTATTAGAAGCAATGGTAGCAGTAGCAGTGTTTCCTTTTTTTTCTTAAACAAAGAAAGTAGGAGAGAAGAAAATCTTGGTGACCATGATGTAACCGTCTAGCCTTGAAATTTACACTAACATTGGCCAACATGGGGCAGAGGTGAATGGGAAGATGCATGCATGCAAGCAGCTGCATGGCCCAAGTAGTGCTTATGCACTATCGGCTGGCAGTCTATATGAATGGTTGCAGGTCAAGCGTTCCTCCCACAGTGCTGCAAACACAAACCACGGGTTCAAGTGTGACATTATGTGCGACATTATGACCTGTGACATGTGCACCATATGTAAGTGGTGGCAAGACTACAGTTTCACGCAACAATAAAGTGGTTTACTCTACTGAGGGGTTCTGGTATGTGGAAGCTTGGTAATGTCATAACAGTAGTTTCAACAGTGCATGCATGCAGTCGGTGACAGCAGCGTTGCCATCAGCTAAAGCAGCTGCCTCACGCAGCATTCACCTCTAATTACTTCTTAACAAGCACTCTGTGACACCACGCTGACGTCAGTGCTGCACTAAGCTTGAAATATTCAGATTGAAAGCCCAATCTTTAAAATTTAGTGTTGGGTTACACATTGCTAATCTTTTTTTTTTTTTTTTTTTTTTTTAACGGGGCTCAACATCCCGAAGCTGCACAATGGGCTATGTCCCTAGGGACTCTGTTGTGAAGAACTTGGGACTAATTTTGACATCCTGAAGTTTATCTTCCATACAAAAATCATTGGTTGCTTCATATTGTGCTTCACAAACAATTTCATGCACAATATTGTAAACAAAACATTTTAATGATTTCATAACTTCCAGGTTAACAAGTGCACACCTTAGACGGGACAAAAGGAGATAGATTCAAGAGCTTTGTCCCATCTGAAATGTCTTCTTGTTAAACCCAAAATATGAACCAACTAGCCCAGCAATGTGTTCTCTCAAGTTAATTTTATGTCTGTACTCCTTGAAAGGTACACACATCAACCCAAGGCCATGTTTACATGAGCAACTGTTGAATAGTGCATGCCGAGACAAGCCACACAAATTACTTAGCAGTGAGACATTAAATGTTTCCGTGAACATGCAGTGCAAATAGCACAACTGATCTGCACTGTCTTTAAGCCAATCGCACAGCATCGAGTGACCGATGCTGTACAAGACCAACTGAAACTTTTCGGCAGCGTAAGCCTAGTTTTTGATAGTGTAGCTGTAGAGCAACTGCCGTGCGAAATTCTACATTTTAAATACCATTGGATTCGTCACAAAAGCTAGCAAAAAGCAACATTTTTTTTTTTTTAATATTTCATCGCTTTAAATATCCCAATGCAATACAGGGGCACGGGAGACCCTGTAGAGGGGGGTTGCATATTAGCTTTGAACGTGCACCCAACACTTCGCAGACAAGCATCATCATCTGCTGTCAAGCATGTGATTCTGAGTGGAAAGTGGCCAGGGAATTGAACCTGTGACTGTGCACTTAGCAGCAGCAAAGCATGGTCACTGAGCTGCCGCTTGGGTAACTTGCAGTTTCAGGGACAAGTTTGAAGCCAAGAGTGACAGCTACCTTTCTCTGCCTCGTTCCAAATGTCATATTCGACATTTCTGTAGATTGTCGGGTCCAAAGCCTTGGCAACTTTGAATGGAAATGGGGGTATTCGATTGGCCAACGCAGTCACAACCTCAGAAGCATTGGCCTGTAAGAGATGTCACAACTTCAAATCACGCGCCAAATCATTCGTAACCGCATGCTACCTAACCTGTTCCTCCTCAGTAAGGACGTTGGTCTCTAGCCCAAACTTGACACTAAAAAAAGAGCAAGAAATGAAAACACATAACACTTATATTAAGACACATTTGTATAGCAATCGTTTATTGTGGCACTGAAGGCAAAAACTCGAGCTAATTTCATAGATGAGCTTGATACTGCTGCCAAGATCAGAGCTACCATAAGCAAGAAAAAGGTGCAAGCCTAGGGGATGACCATCACTTTTGTAATGTGGAACCAGCTGTTAATTTGTTACACCCTGGAACTGACTTACCAGCTGTCAATGGTTACAAAAGATGTCACATTTTAATATGGGTACATCTCAGCCACTTTTACTGAATTCTCCTGCAGAACAATAATACGAAAATGTAAACAGTAGTATGATGTGCTCGTCACAGAAATGCGCAGAAAAATATAGAATTGTTAACATTTTCCTGACAAAACAATTACGTTGCCACAAGGAGGTGCTGTTTCATTTCTGTAAGCAGTTTGTACAATGGAACCATAGCACCACTTGTCTGCAACAAATGTATTTATTTTGATTTTTTTTTGTGCAAAAAAAAAAAAAAAATGTCGCAGTTTCGCCCGAAAGGCGAAGCATCAATTGCGATAGCAAATTGGTAGAGAGCTATTCGGAGTAGGGATAGTAGAGTGGTCTCATCGGCCGCATAAACTTGGACACATTCGCTTTCTAACTGAATTGACAAGCATGGTGTCATCGCGCACAAGCAAACATGAATAGATCACACTGAATGACCGCAGACAACGACTGTCAAAACGCTGGCGCGGCCGCTGCAGCGGGCGAAGAATCGTGCGGTCTATCGTTTCAACGGAAACTGAGCGGCGAATGGACAGCGCATAAAGGTCAGAGCCGTGTGGAGACACGGCCGGGCTCGACTGGCGCGCGCGCGCGCCAGTCGAGCCCAGCCGTGGTGGAGATAAAGAAACGGTGCGGGCGACGGCCACCACAGCCAGTGCAAGCGTATTTGTTGGCAGAGTAGAAGCTGCTCCCCCTGTCCCTCCCGCGCTATCTCCCCGCTTTTTTTTTTGCTTTCGCGTGGGAGATTGCGTTGCCAGTTCTCCTTGCGCTGGGTTGCAAGATAAGCATTTGGTGCCGTAGCACAGCATCGCTCCGCCTCCCTCCCCCCCATACCCCCACGGTCTTTTGGGCGACAATCGCGTTTGCTTTCCGCCGTGCGTTGGCTCTCCGTGATAGCGCGCATCCCCCGCGCGCTTTTACTCGCGCATACGGTGCGCGGCGACGATTTTATCACCCTTGGAATCTATACGGAACCTCACGGCGACGGCAGAAATCCCGTTGAAGTGTCCATATAATTGCTATCGCAATAAAAAGTCTTTCTGTGAAAACTGCATTGTGGTGCCGTTGATGCATTTTCTGAATTAGTAAACTTCCATATATTTCTTTTACTTGAAATCACCCAGTAAACTTAAGTAAAATATTTATTGCATTCCAGAGGAGCCGCAGTGACCACGATTTGATATTATGGCTCTTTGCTCAGCAGCAGAATGCCACAGCGACGAAACCATGAGCACCACAGCAATACGAAAACCTCTGGAAAATTATTCAGGCCTTGGCAGTAAAAAGAACAAAAAAAAAAAAAAAGACAGGAAGGACTACAGAATCTGCACTCACATAATTATGACACAACATGGCCCCCGCGGGCCATGAGAAAAATAAAATGAAAGTCACCTTTATTTCATTAATACAATGGTGTGCAGCATGTAATAGGCATCTATGCACAAGTGTGCTTAGGTTGTTTAAAGGGCCCATATTAGGAAAAAAAAAAAGCATATTTAAAATAAACAGCAAGTACAAATATGACGATAAGTTTTTAACACATGAAACCCTTTTTACCGGAGAAAAAGGGCTCTCGCCCGTTACCTCTCTTTCCACTGCTGAAAGGTCATGTTCTTCTTGTGCTTGAAGTACGTCTTGTCATAGAGCATCTTTTTGACTGCCAAGTGAACATCGTCTCCAAACTCAAAAACTGTCTTGTACAGAGTTTCGTACAAAAGGGCTGTGGAAAACAATGAGACAACACAAATTAAGATTAGCCAATGAATAGGTGATATAAAATGGGTTGAAAAAATATCGGGACTCACATTGGCACATGGCTGCAGCACCAAGTCTTTGCCTCGAGTACACGACATCATAGTGATTACCAAGGGTGTAGCAGAGCATCACCTAGAGAAGAAAGATATTAAGTAGCATGCCTGCCAAGTTTGAAGCAACTAAATCAGGGAGATCTTCCGACCAGAGGAGGGGGGGGGGGGAGGGCAGTCGGTTACACCACTCTCCCCGACGTCTATATTTTCAAGTACTGACAGGAGAACTTCCTCACAATTTTATTTACAAATAAACAAATGACCACATGAACATCAATGTCTCACTTTTGCAAGCATTTCGTTGTTGCTACTTCTGTCTTCACAAATTCTTTAAAATTTAATTAAATTCTCGGGTCTTACGCCCACAACCACCATCTGATCATGAGGCACACCCCCCCCCCCCTGTAGTGGGGAACTCCGGATTAATTTCGACCACCGGGGGGTTCTTTAATGTGCACCCAATGGACGGCACACGAGCGTTTTTGCATTTCACCCCCAACGAAATGCGGCCGCTGCGACCGCGAACTCGTGTTTAGCAGCGCAATGCCAAAGCCACTAAGCAACCACGGCAGGTGTTTAAAAATTTTTCGGATAATGTTTGATTGCAAGAAATTCCATTTCTTAAACATTTTGCGAGGATGATGAATCCCAGCATCTTAAACGAGCGGCACTGCGTCCTTGTATTTTTCCCCGATGTTAAATTGCCGCTCTCACTCTGCATTGCTCTGTGGGTATCAAAAATAAAATACCCGTCACTTCGACTGAGCAGTGCACTTTTCGCGCCAGTGCTCCTTGCTTTTAAAGCCATGACCTGACCGTAGGCCTACGCAATTCCAGAGCTGCGGACACCGAGGAGAATGATAGAGAGTCTAGTATTGCTAGTGGCGGAATGCGGAATTCGCTCGCTAGCTTAATGAGGCTAGGGCCACTAGGGCATCCAACAACCCCATCAGCGTAAAGAGCGGCTCTGCGGTTAACGAAATAGCGCATGTATAGGGTTTCCCTACTACTTTTAAAAATTTTTTCGCAATGAACTTCCCACTGGATTGGATTGGGTTCTTTTTGCCAATGTGGACTGACAAAGCGCTGGACGCAGATAGAAACGGGACGCAACTGCAATTTCCAGGAGATTTTCCTGTCAACTGTACAACCGGAAGAAACGGTCCAAATCCGGGAGTCTCCCTGGTAATCCGGGAGACTTGGCAGGTATGAAGTATCCATGTGCATGGCAAAGAAAACTGAATTAAAGAGATCGTACCACATCTTGAAAGTGGTTCTCCGTTGCATAGTAGGGACTCCTGCCGGGGTTATCAAAGATCAGGAAGTCTTTCCTATAGGTTCAAATAAAAGAGGCAAGTCAATACCTTGTGAACATGAAACAGACAGAAAAAAAAAAAAAAAAACCATAGTAGTCAAGTCTGTTAGAAATCATCTTGTGCAACTCTGTGAAGTAAAGGAAATCACGTGAAGGAAAGGTGTGACCAGCTGGCTGCTTAAGGTTGCATGCTGGGCTTGTTGGCATGTCACACTCAAGACCTTGGGCTTAGCGCACTCAGCACAAAACAAAAGAGCAACACAGTATCTGTGTCGCTCTTTTGTACTGTTGGGTGCGCTACACCCAAGGCCTTTAGCTGGCTGCTTATTTGCCATTACAATGCTATCCTTATTACGCTCAGGCTTTGGTCAAGCAGCTAATGTTGCAGAATTAACCTTTGTCAAGCCTCAAACATGAGCAAAGTAACTGCACCCTAGTATAAAAGCGTAATGGTCACCTGTTGGAAAGAATAAACAATGAAAACATATTAGCAGTTGCTCATTCTAAAGTAAACCAAGCCTTAGCCACAGTGTAATAATTTATTTTTTTTCGTTCTTACTTGTACAGTTCTGCCATTGCATGCATCTCCAAATGGCCGCCCCAGACCTGGAAGAAAAGAAAAATTTCCAAGCTGCATTCTAACAGACAGCTCAGTGCAAGTGAAATATATGTTGTGTCATCATTTGATACTTGCCTTCACATTTTCCATGTTTGTCAGATATTGATCGAAGTCCGCATCAATGTACTAAAAGATGAAAAAGCGGTGTGAGAGAACCTTAATGCAGTTGGCAAGGCTAGTTTAATACAACTTTTCTCCTAATATTTCCCGAACATAAATGACTTCAACACACTGTCCTGAAAGGCTTGTGAATGTCAAACACAGTTTCAGTGCTATAAACAGTCAAAGACTTATGTAGTTAGGGCAAGCGTACAAACATTTAAAAAAAAAAAGGCTTTATTATTTTTTTCATATCACTCACAAAACTGCGAACGCAGCATGAGAAAAAATGAAAAGGAACAACAAAGTGTGCAGACCGAACGCAATGCCGATATCTAAAGGAAGCGAAGCTATTGTGCTACGTTTAGGTGTGTTTTTTTTTTTTTTTTTTTTTTTTTTCAGTGTCAGGAGGTATACCTTTGATGGTCACATGCAGTGTCCATTGAAGGCACAGCTGTGTGACACTGAAATGCAGGTGAGTTTAAGCCAATGTGTGCTGCTTTTCGTGCAAAGTGGTTTCCAAATATACAAGTGGTGTCATTTTTGCAGTTCATGAAAGTGAATCATTTACATGAGTGGACAGACTATACATGGGGTTTCCAGGGGGGGGCATATCTTGAGGGTGCATGTTTGAAGAGGTTGCAGCAGCTAAGGCAATACAAGGATGCACAAAAGTAGTAGTAGTGGACCCGAGTGGTTGTGGTGCATACCCACAGTGGGTGATTGACCATGAATCGGGTGGTTTAATTAATTGGATAAAAACAAGAGAATTAACAATTTGAATGTTGGAACAGTAAAACTTTCTTGAAACGAAACAGCATTCAAAAGATAACGTGAATTAAACTCACTGTACACGCATGCACGAGTTCTTCGTCTTCGTGAAGAAGCGCGCGGGAATGTCAGCAAGACTGCTTAAGATGGGCCAATAGCTGATAGCACGAGACGTGCTTTGTACTGATTTACGTCGTCAAACCCGGCCATGAGCAAAGACGTGGTAGCAAACTTGTTTGCGGGCGTGTTGAGAGTCGACATTAACTGTAGACAGTATGTGTTCGTTATTAGCGGCAACGCAAAGGCAAGGACTAAGCGAGACGACAAACACGCTGCCGCTAATCATGAACCTTAACCAACTTGCCCAACGCACCGCTCTTCTAAAGGCACTATGTGCTCTTTATGAAATAAAGAATCCACGTTTTGGGGTTTGTGTAGGTCGACGTTAAGTTAGTAACGACCGGAGGCACCTTGTCTGTCGTCGTAGCCCGGAATTACACTCACGGGGGCAAACCCACCTAATGTAACTAACGCCCTATGCTCCTTCGCGTGGCTCCTCATCCTATATGCACCATAACGCCAGGCTTGCCGTGCCTAGTCACGCGACCCCCATCATTTGGAAAAGTTTTGCAACTCCGAAACGCCGCCGTTTTTCTTTTTGTGAAGGGCCTTCTGCTAAGACTTTCCTTTGAGGCGGCGAGAGAGCACGGAAAGGCGCGAAACTGCACCCCATAACACCCTCCTTCGCTTGTCGCCAACCAACGCACCGTCGCCTCTTTTGGCCCCAACAACTGCAAATGCGTTGCTTCTCCCCAACTCTGGTACGCCAATAATTTACGGACGATTTTTTTTTTTAAGAGGGTGGGCGCTATTGTTGAAACCCTTTTGAGCCCTGGCTACTACGCGAGAAACACAGAATAGTTGACAAAGAAAGCTTCGCTTTAGATAAAATAAAGAAACGGCAGCTAAGAGGACAGAAGACTCACCTTTGAATAGATGGACTTGTTCTCACGTAAGTGCTGCACACACGCCTGTCGTACAGCTTCATGTTTCGATTGCGTGTTGTACACCTAGACCACCGAAAAGTAAGAACCATGCATTAACTTGCCACGCTGACAACTCTCATAACACGTTAACAAATCAAAAAGTAGCCGATCCGAGAGCATAATGGTAGCGCAAGTAAATACACGAAGTATGCTGAAGGTCGACTCACGTGCTCGGAAACCACTCTAAACAAGCAGGAGCCATCAGCGGCGATTTGCTTCCTCCAAAATCCTAATGAGGTGAGATACTCATCCATCTTCTGAGTTGCTTCTTGGGCGGACATTGTCCAATGCAAAGCTACCGCGAAGCGCGGTGCAACCTACTTTGACAACCGGAGATAAGAAATGATGGTTTCGGAAAGAGTATGAGCCGCACCGCACAATGGCGCAATTTCGCGCTCGCCGCTTTCAGCGCTGTACCTTGTGTTCTTCCGCACTTAAACTTTTCGCAAAAGAAACAAGCACCGTAGCTGACCATATAAAACTGATTATATCAAACACCTTCTGGGGCTTACCCAGGTGGCACAGTAAGCAGTCCGCATTACAAGTCACAAATGGTCGACGGCAAACCGGACACAACGCGCGGACTACTTCCAGACGCTCCCGGGACGCCGGCGGTGTTGCGCGCGTCTCGACTCTCGGCGACTACTCTGCTGCGTCTGCGCACCCTAGCGGTATTTTGTAGCGATGCCTTTCCGGAGGAGGCTATGCCGGTGCTAATGCCTTTTCGCGCTTATCGCGCTTTGTCAGAGCGACGGTCCGCTCGCGTTATCAACGGGATCAGCCGGCCGTGAGGGGTGGATTATAAGTCATCGCTACAAAATACCGGCCCAGTGGTCTGCGCTTCGCCAGCTTCGCGGGCTTCGATCGTTGCTTGCATCCGCGTGCTTGTATCCGTGTGTGCGCGGATCTTAGTAGTCAAGACAGTTGGGTCGCTTATAAAACCACGCGCGCACGTTTTTAACGCTTCTCTTTTATATGTATGCTTTTATTGCATGAACATCCTCTGAATATTGCTAAAAATTTACTCGATCCAGTTAAACTCGGTTTGCGTTGTAGATCAACGTAGCCGGAAATAGCGTTCCTGTATGACAGGGCCACTAGCAGGAAAAAGCGTGGTGTACCGCGTTGTGGCGACGGCTTCAGTGACTGTCACCAGAGCATTCCCTCCCGAAACATCAGTTGAAGGCCTCACAGCGTTTGCGGTATGCATGGGCCTCCCCGTTATGGGCAGTTATACCTTTTGCGGCCCTGTCAGCCTGGCCACACGCTTCCTGATAAATACGAATAAATTATTATTATTATTATCTGTACGTCACACTAAGTTCGTATATGTTGAAAATTGGGGGCATATGTTACGTGTAATGTGTAGCAAATACTTTAACACGTTTCTGTATTAGGAGCTTTGCAAATAATTACTGAGTCCTCACTCTCTCCCGATTTTTCATGCGTCAGACGAGGCTCCCGCGGGGTCCTCACCTTAATTGTTTACATTTCGTGGAAATAGGGGGCAGGTTATGGGTGATTAGTAGGCAAAATTCAAAGTATGCTTGTTAACGACAACCTTTGCAGTAGATTACGTTGCAAGCGCTCAGGGCCCACCGCGGTTTACGCTGCTAAGCTCGAGGTCGTGGATGCAATCTCGACCGCGGCGGCCGCATTTCGATGTGGGCGAAACGGAGAAACCTCCACTTGGATTTAAGTGCAGATTAAAAGACCTCGAAAACCAATCCGGAGTCCCACACTACGGCACACTTCGTCGTGATCATGGTTTTGCACGTATAATAAACACTCCAGAATTGAGATCATGGTTTTGCACTTCAGAATTTATTTTAATTTTTAGGCGCTCGGGAGCGATATGAATTCAACAGATAATGAAGCCAAGGAAATCATAGGGGAAGCTATTTGTAGTTTTGAATTGAATGTAGAAATTAAAACCAAAAGGAAAACGAAAGTGAACGAAAAAAAAATTGTGCAGAAACCATCGACAATTTTGGTCAGTGTAAAATCAGTGTTGTAAAATCGAAGCACATGGCGCCGTATATGTCGGATTGGCCAAGAATCGGGCGCATTTCAGAAATGTGTTATGCCTCACTCAACAGGTGCTACTCAACAACGGTGCTTGATTTGTTTCGAAAATTCTTTATTAAGATGAAAGGAGAAAAATATGGTTAATTATACTGGCCATATCAGCGCAGCATACAGACGGGTACAAAAACAATAATAACAAAACCTACTAGAGCATACACAGAGCGCTGTCTTCCAAATGATATTATTTTTGGTTATAGTTATTCAACGGCAGTTTGGGTTACTACTCTCTCGTGCACTTTCGTGCGAAACACAACGGATTCTTATGAACCGCTGCTAGCTTTGCTCTCAAGCTCTCGTTGTGTTTACCTCAATGTTATTTATTCTGCTCTTCTTGTGCCCCGGCACGTAAGATGCGGTACTGCTTGCGATGTCTTATTTTCTTCCAAGTTTTATGATGCAGTTATATTTCGTGATAACGAGGATGATCATTTCTGTAGTGGCAGTAGTGCGACAAGAGCATCATGGTATCCACGTTGGTGCTTGAAAAAGACGGCTAGGTCTTCTCTGTATAACCGCGCCGTGTCGACAATCCCGCGCCTACGTGTTTTTTAGGCGCTTGAAGGAAGAAGACGACTTATTTCGTCTTATTTTATATACTTTTATTAATTTTTTAGATGTAGTGGCTCTTTATCCTTAATTTTTAATTTTCAGCTCTTAGTCTGACTTCTAAATTTCTGAAACGGGTACGTGCATGCATAGTTGAGGATCATCATCACCGTCATGGTAAGATGGCGTAGGTGTGAAAATTCTGCAGAAGACACGGACGCGTCGACGTCCGCTAACACCAACTGGAGCGGCCATATTGCGGCCCTTTGCCAAGATTCAAGCGCCGCTTTTCAGTCATGGTAAGCCAAACTACTCCAGTATCGATGCACCAAATAGTAATACGTTAAATAAAATGCTGATCAAATCGTCTTTTGGTGGATTTCGTCTTCGGAACCCTTGTTTGTTCTCGAGGGCATCAACTTTTATACTCTTCAAAATTATATCAGAACCGGCAAAAAAGAAAAAAAGTTCTGAGTTGACACTAGACAGTGGATACACGTGGCACCATATTAACTAAGTATAATAAATGAATAATTTTTGTCGCCAGTTGTAGAAAATGAAACGGTAGGCGACCCTAATCTTTGACTACGGTGTCTCTTAGTGGCACTCGTACCTCGGCATTGGTGTTCTGTGCATTGGTGTGCGGTAATCAATGATTTCTAATTAAGCCTAACTATTCCAGACACTTCAGTAACTCAACTTGTAACTAAACTTTTGCTCTGAAATCATGTCTATAATGAAACCCACGAATTTTGTACAGTACTATTTTTTCTTATTTATTTTGAATTTCGTCCCCGGTCGTCTCAGCTAATTAATTATAATTATTACACACACTTCAGTAACTCAATTTGTTACTATACTTATGCTCTGATATCATATATATAATGAAACCCATGAGAGAGAGACAGACAGAAAAAAAGGGAAAGGCAGGGAGGTTAACCAGATGGGGAGATCCGGTATGCTACCCCACGCTGGGGTGAGAGGGGAGAGGGAGGTAAAGTGGCAGGAAAGTAGAGACAGGCAAAGAAAAGAGCACAGATACACAATCACTGTCGGTCATTGTCACCGCATACTGTCACCGCACAGCACAGTAGCACTTGCAGCACTATAAACATATCTGTTCAGGTTCTAATTATTCCAGACACTTCAGTAACTTAACTTGTAACTAAACTTGTATACACTTGTAAACTATATCAACTATAAACTGTACTTCTAAACTATACCTGTAAACTGATATGTCTATAATGAAACCCGTGAATTTGTACTGTACTACTTTTTTATGATGTATTTTGAACTTCGTCTCAGATAATTAATCCTAACTATTCCAGACACTTCAGTAACTCAACTTGTAACTAAACCTATGCTCTGATATCATGTATATAATGAAACCCATGGATTTTGTACTGCACTATTTTTTCTTTGTTTTTTCTGAATTTCGTCCCCGGTCGTCTCAGGAGGTGAACCGGAAGTGCTGCGCAAGAAACAAGAGTGTCACTCGATGCTCGCGCCACTAAACAAAGAAGAAGCTTACACTATTTCGGCGAGACCATTGCATGATCACCGGCGATGAGGAACGACCGTGAAGCGCCTTTATAATGTTGCGTCGCAATTTCTGATGCAACATCATTAACTGCCACATGATGTTGCACCTTCAATCTACGTGTGATAGATAAACGAAATTGGTGTTTAGCAGTACAAACTTGAGAAGACGGCCATTTTGTTCGCGTACATGGACATGTCGATATGGGCACCTAATACTTCATTTGAGCGGGAAATATTTTTTTTTTTACTTATTATAATTTGAAAAGATATTGTGCCACTGGACTTTCTCGGGCTTGAGAAGGATACACATCTTGTGCGGTAGCAATTTATTTCATGAAAAGTTTCAGTCCAAATACCGACCATTATCTTTGTACGTTAAATGTAGTTTTCATTACTGAATGACGAAGGCCTTGTGAAGTGTCCAAGTCAGAACCTTTCTTACCTTACTGCGATATCTTTTGCAAAAAAAAAATTTAAGTTCTGCTGCCTTTAGCTGTACCTCACGTACGTGAGAGAGGATATTTTGACGTTCGTTTTCATAAACAGCCAGAAGCACTTATAGTTACTCGAAAACATTTCTATTCTCTGTATATAGGAATAGACGTTGCGTGCTACAGCGAAGGGGCAGCGTAACCCAAGATGGCTGGTCGTATATCGCTCGCTGTTTCTCAGCTGGTCCTTGTGGCATTACTACTGGCTGCTCGACGAACAATGTCGCAGAAGGTGAGCATGTGCGTCTGCAACACGCGTTCCAGCACGCCGTCTGTTGCGTGCGCCGCCTTTCAATCGAAGAACGACGGACATCTGTCTTATTGCTTGGATCAATACTGCTCGTAAAACAGAAAGAGACCCGGCGTATTGAGACCGATTCGGTCGCTTTTTCGGCTAGAAATAAACAGCAGCAAACGTCAACGACAAAGTTGGCGTCGTTTGAGCTGTGCCGAACTTTCTTTTAAGCGCTAAAAGATTGCTTTCATCACAGGACGGCTTATTGCCTATATAGAACGCAGTGCCCTCAAGCGTGTTTTCAAAGAACTAAGTCCGCATGGAAGTGGCAAAGAAGCAAGTCGCTTCTTTGTATAGTTACTTACCAGCATACGCCACGGTAATTTAAAATTAAATTATGGGGTTTTACGTGCCAAAACCACGATCTGATTATGAGGCACGCCGTAGTGGGGGCTCTGGAAATTTGGACCACCCGGGGTTCTTTAACGTGCACCTAAATCTAAGTACACGGATGTTTTCGCATTTCGCCCCCATCGAAATGCGGCCTCTGTGGCCGGGATTCGATCCCGCGACCTCGTGCTCAGCAGCCCAACACCATAGCCACTGAGCAACCACGGCGGGTATACGCCACGTTAGCGACTTCATTGTGAGCCGTTATAGGACGGAACTGATAAGCGACCAAAGGACCAGTGAAACGTTTCTGCTACAATTTGTTTCTTCGCCGGAACGGACAGACTGATACATGAAACCCCGTTCCGGGCTTTTTTTAGCTGTTGTCGCATTATCAAGCTCAAATTCGCATGTTAACCGCAGTACACGGAGAACTGCATCATCGCAAACGCTACACAGTGGCCTCACTGTATCGCTATATCTTAAGCGAGATTAAAAATAAGAAAATTTCGTATTC
Organism: Dermacentor silvarum; assembly: GCF_013339745.2. Lineage (NCBI taxonomy): Eukaryota > Metazoa > Arthropoda > Arachnida > Ixodida > Ixodidae > Dermacentor > Dermacentor silvarum. Next base: position 26,680,040 of record NC_051157.2, read on the forward strand.
ATTTTATTTGTTCGGCGAACAAACGCACAGGGAGATACGAAACAGTAATCATCCAGTCTAACCTGATTCAGTGTTTCCCTCGGTGTCCCTTTGACATTATTGTTTTTTTAAAATTGCGAGCCTATCCAGTTAATTTCGCTTTGGTTTGCTCTTTCCGTGCGCAGACAGCAAGGTCCTTCGTCATTGACTATGAAAGTAACTGCTTCCGGAAAGACGGCGAGCCCTTCCAAATCGTGGCCGGTTCTATTCATTCTTTCCGGATTCTTCCGGAGCAGTGGGAGGAGAGGCTGGCGACTATGAGGGCGGCTGGACTTAATGCCATACAGACGTGAGTTTTAAAGCGAATAACTTCCTCGGACTTTATCCCTCGTTTTCGTGGTTAGCGGCCGGAATTTCTCCGCTTATAGTAGAGAGCTTTAGGGCCAAACTACACGTGCGCGTGCCTGCGCGCGAAAGCTCGCGCCCACGCGCCTCACGCATGCGCCGATGGTGCAGAACCGGGCGGGGAACGCAAGCGTTGGGGTAGTTGGGGCTCCCCAGCGCTTGGGGCTACGGTACTGCGCATGCGCAGAGGGGTCCAGTCATGCGCAGTACAGTGGCTCCAAGCGCTATGGGGCCCCAACGCTTGCGTCCCCCTAATCTAAAGCTCTCTAATATGAGGAAAGGGTAGCACCGTAGGGAGGAGGGGAGGGCTGCCACGGATGCGGAGCTAGCGGACAGAAAGTAAGTTGACGGAGGAGAGGGAAAGGCGCCACAGGTTGATCGGAGAGGCGCTGACGTCACGCCAGAGTTTGCGGAGACAGTAGAGAAGCCTGGGAGGCCTTGCTCCAGAGCGAGGCTGAATACGACCAGAGTCGAGCAATCCGCCTGGCCGTTGAGGCCGTGAAGACTCACCGTCCTCAACGCGCGGGGACTGCTTCGTCCCCCCCCCCCCCCCCTACCTACGTGTAGGTTAAGAGGCGGGCACCCCAGCTCGGTGGAATAATAAAGTTTTCAATCAATCAATCAATCAATTGGGGAAACTTGGAGATCGGCGAAGGGCGGCGGCCGAGCGTGCAGCTAGCTGCTATGACTGCGGCAGAAAAGGAACAGAAGTTGGAAAAGCGACTGCGAGGCTCGGCGTCAGCGGGAGGCCGCCCTGACCACAGAAGAACGGGAACAAACGTTACGCCAGCACCTTTCGCAGATAATTCAGTGGATTCAGAAAGTTATTCGCTTGCTTTGACAATCACAGTTGCTTTTGGTTTCTGTATAATTGTTTTACATGCTGGATACCTTTAGCACTTGCAGTCACTGCTGGATACATTTAACACTTACTGTTTCGCATGCCTGAAAATGCTCGTTAAATGCAGAAATATAGTCTCCTTCAGACGTTCGCTGAGTCATTTTGAATAAAATATGCTGCGCTTAAAAGAAAAGAGCCAAGTTGCAGCGACTGTTGGAAACAAAATTTAAAATTACGCTCTCACGCATTTACAAATGGAGAAGGTATGAAATATTCTGAGAGGGTTATGACACAGTCGTTCAACTGTTCTCAGTTTGTCGTTGTAACTGAGAGTAGAGGGACAAATATGGTTATACACAAGAAAACTGGGCTTTCAGTGCACTCTTTAATTCAAAATTTCAATTTGAAATCGTTGCCTCTAAGCCAATTTCACCGACAACAACCACCATTTTGGCATGAATTGTGTGACGTCAGGAAGTATGGGACCACCGCTGTGGCCACATCCACATCGGACGTCTTGCTGAGTCATCGGAGCCACTTTAATAATGACTAGAATTTGACGTTTTATTTGAGTGCTACAATTTGAGTAGATCGAGCTCATAGCAAATGATGTTGTTAGTTGCAGTATGAGGTGTAACTGTGGTACGAAGAACATAGCTCTTATTACATTTTCGTTAATTTTTTTTAACGGTGACAATTTGTCTTATATATCTATAGCCTTCAAAGTGAAGACCACGCTGGGGAAGTGAAGATAAATATATTCTGTGGTAGGAGCGGAGTTGGAGAGAGGCCTCCTCCTAATTCCCAGGAATAATGCAAAATAGCATTCAGCTCGCTATTCCCTTCAAGGAAGGTTGCTTTAAACCGAAGTGCTGCGGGAAAGAATCGGAAATTCCTGGACATCACGACGCCGGCAGAGTGCTTGTGCTCTGAACGGGCTGAGATCGGTCTGTTGGTTTAGAGGTTGCCTATAGGAAAGTATTTCTTCGCTTGGAGACACACTCGTGTCGCATGATAGTTGCCCACAGAGGAGAAGAAAATAGTCACTGTGCATAAATTGCGACCGAAGCTTTAATGGCAGCAGCCCAGTATTGTGTCACTGCTGTAATATAGTTCTGCGCGCTATGGTCGCGCTCAGCTGCACAGGTTGACGCCACAATCGCTGCTGCTCTCGTTCACGTGTTCGGTATACCGTAAGCGGTAGTACGTATACGGAAGTATGGACACGACTCGCCGATGTCGTTGTGCAGCTACATCGAGTGGAGCAGTCACGAGCCCGAGGAAGGCCGCTTCGACTTCGAGGGGCAGCAGAACATTGTTCGTTTCTTGAAGCTGGCCCAAAGCAGGACCTGCTCGTTCTCCTGAGGCCAGGCCCTTATATCGACGCCGAGAGGGACATGGTAGGCACCGACTGTCTCACGCTGTAACGACGAATTCCTTTGCCATCATCAACAGCCGATGTCATAGTCACAGATGACGAACGAAGTAACGCCTACGATTCGACAACAAGAATGCTATTCTTGTTGCTCAACAGCATAGCCTATAACGAATAACTCGGAAAGTTTCCGCATAGCAACAATTTCGTTAATACCGGGAGTGAAATGCGTGCCGTGAAATCATCCGGACACTGCGAAAAGACAGAGTGGCTTGAATTCGTTTCAACAGTCTTCGTTTAGTAATTTGTACCTATAGCACTAGGCAACGGCTATCACCTGCCCTCTATAGCTCGATCGCGTTAGTTAACGACATTTGTCCCTTCAGACACATATTGGTTTAGCTGCACAACCATGAGAGAAGCCCCTATATGGTACTCTGCGGTGTCTGACAATTACTGAGTATCCAAGGTTGATTATATAGCGTTCGATAGAGTATCAGAAACTGTGTTACTTTAATTCTGCCAGTTGCTTTGTTTCACTTTTTTTTTTTTTTTTTTTTTTGCAGGGCGGTCTCCCGTACTGGCTGCTGTCAGTGAACGCGTCCATTGGACTCCGTACAAGCGATGCGCGTAAGGACCGATTGACATTGGCGCTTGCTCGTGCTTTAGGATACCTTGATACAGTGTCTTTGAGAGACGAAGACACGGTGACGCCGTGCCGGGACGCCCGGTCGCCCGTGTTTTCTCAAGTGTCAATTGATGACAATGTTCGAAAAATGAAAGAAAGGGGGCTCATTGCCGCTTCACGAAATTAATGCGAGAAGGTGGTATATTAGCTGCATGCTGATGTGCATGAATATAACTAGCTGTGTATGGACACTCCAGCAACATTGACGCTTTCGTTTTGCCGCGTTCAAGACCATTACACTTGCGGTGACGCTACAGCTGCTGTGGCAAAGCATAGCCGCAGACACATTGCTTCAGCATTTGCGACTAACGATGCCATACAGTCATCATCATCATCAGCCTATATTTATGTCCACTGCAGGACGAAGGCCTCTCCCTGCGATCTCCAATTACCCCTGTCTTGCGCTAGCTGATTCCAACTTGAGCCTACAAATTTCCTAACTTCATCACCCCACCTTGCGAAAAAAAAATTACCGAGAGCTATATATATAGTGGGCTATACTGGTCCAGGTGCAACCAAATTAGGAAGGCCCACTAAGCTTCAACAATGTCACTACCTCACCAGAACAGGAATTGGCCTCCCTGGTGCAGTATTCAGCCACTATCTCCCTCATGACTCCTGCAATTGCATACAGAGTATACACTTGCAAATGTAACGACTTTCGATTTACATAATGTGTCAGGTGACACCATGGCAGAATTCGCTTGGACGCACACACTCTCTCAGTGATGCGGATAATTTCAAAGGGATATGCATATAGCCTGTAAAAATCAGGGATTTTGCTCAAGGTATTTTCAGTGGCCACGGCGTGTTTATTGCCAGAGCAACGTTCAGCCACAAAGTCATGGACATTTGGACGACCTGAACAGTATTACCATACGGTAGAGGATATATTTCTGGGGAATGCGCGGACACATCTCTAGATTAAGTGAATCTCCGACTCCGTGTTCTTAGGCGTGCATTTTCATATGCTGTAATAAAGAAAAAAAAAAAAATAACGCCGCGTAAGTGTTTTTGTTGCGTCGATGAGGCCAGTGGACATTAGCGATACTCCTACGGGTACTCACGGTCACAGCTTATTGTTGCTCATATTTTGAGTGACTTTGAGTGACTACTTAGTAAGGTTGCGTATAGTACTCGCTGAAAATGGCTTTGTCGAAATGTATGCAGAGTTCATCGAGTACGTGGACCGATACTTCTCCACGCTGCTTCCGCTACTGCGACCTCTTGTGTATTCGAACGGAGGACCGATCGTGGCCGTACAGGTGAGCACTGCAGGCTCGCTTATGCGAAATGAAACTTCAGGTTTGTGGAACTGTCTGTATTGACAGCTTTCTGGTGCCTTTGGATGCGCTCTCGAGTCCCTGAGAGTTAATAAAAAGGGTCCGGTGCTCTTCGCTGTCCTACACAATATATAAATCCGCCCTTTGTTCCATGACTCAAAGGTCGCTTGTAAGCTGACACAAATCCGTTTTGCAGTGTAACCGAAACCTAGAATTTTTTTTAGCGCACCAAGAGAGACTGAAAATTACGTTGGTACACGCGACCTATAGCCGCGATGCGCTAATGATATAACCACATGTAAAGTTAAGTCTGCTATGTTTTATTCTGACGATTCAGCCCTTGGCACATTGTACGAGTATTCTCAGAACTAAAATCGAATAACGAGCGTTTTTGAACTCTGCGTGCTACAGCTAGCGAGGGGCCGAATTCGCGAAGCTTTTCGTTCGTAATCCCTATCCATCAGTGGCCGGCCCCTTCGCTAATATGTCCAGCGTCAGGGTGGCTAAGATTTGCTCTTAAGTAGAAATATAGCGTAACACGTTCTTGTGAATACGGGTAGAAGTATTTTGCTATTCCCATATTACGCGAGAAAAATCAAATGTTTACTTAGCATTATAAATATACGGGGTGATCATCTTTAACTTCTCCAGAATCTTTAAAATTTTAATCACCTGCTGCAGATAACATAATTTTAGTCCTTGATCTAGATTATTAAAAGTGGCGGACATAATTTTCACGAGAAATCGAAATACATATTCAACTAGTTAACAAAAAATCACCAATTAATTTCTTAATTTATAACTTTACGGCACGTATACATTCAATTTGAGGATTGTAGCCGGTAAGCTCGTACGGCATATCAACTTGGAATGAATTTCCAGAATGAGACCTTCTTGAAGATATGCGCCATCAAACTTACCGTAAAAATACCCTGTTGTTCCCCCTACTTTTTTAACAAAACGCTCTTTTATGTAATATAGCACAAAAGTAACTGGAACGCCCATTAATTTTGTTCCACACTTTGGGAAATAATATCTCGGAACTGGTGTCGTCCTGGAGATTCATTTCAAGTGGATACGTCTTGCAAACTCATTGGCTACAATTGATAAATATCAATATGAGCCTTAAGGAAATTAATTAGGAGGGATAATTAGTGAATTTTTGTTAATTAGTTGTAGATGTGTTTCGATTTCTCGGTCTAGTAATACCCGCTTATGCTATGTGCCACAGGCGATTTTTTAAAATTTACGGAAAACTTAAAAATGATCAACCCGTATATCGATCGGTTCTGAGTTCATAACTTACCAGTTCACCAATTGATCGATCCTCTTGACGAGTCACGTTTCGGAAGTTATAATTTTATATTAATTTGCGTCCAGGTGGAGAACGAGTACGGCAGCTACCACGTCTGTGATACAGCGTACATGGTGCATCTGAGAGACCTGTTGCGGCGCTACTTGGGTCACGACGTCGTGCTCTACACCGTCGACAATGCCATCGACAAAATGCTTCAATGTGGAAAAGTAGACGGCGCTCACGCCACGGTTGATTTCGGCACAGGTGGGTCTTCGGCTCTAGCAGATTATCGTATATGGGGGCGCAACACGAATAGGCTGAGGGGACGACGCAGCGATGTGCATCGCCCCCTACCGGGATGCTTTTCCATCCAAAAGTGCGAAGTTGGGATAGTTGGTTGAACAGCGTTCTCGAAAAACAGCGCTAGCAACAAAACCACAGAAGTCCTTATGTTCTTTGGTCTCCCTGTGTTTCTGTTGCGAGCACTTTTTTTCCCCAGAACGTTGTCTCTTCATCCTGCGTTTTCCGTGCTGTACAGTGAATTTCACAACTGAATATACACCGAACCGCTGTGACATATACCCAGAGCCTCGGTAGCACAAGTTTCAATAAAGTACCAGCGATCCCACGGCAGCTTGCCGACAGTAGTCGCGTACAATAGCCACTTAAATGGGTTGTTTTCACCACCGTGGTGCAATTAAGGATAAAGTGAAGGCCGCGTGCGTCACACATGGAATGCTAAATTTCAAAACAGCCGTGAATCGTTCCTCATGCCAGTTTTCTGCGTTCCAATTTTTTGTAAGAATTACTCGCTTCTGTGACACAAATATCGTCCTGCTGCAGGGCTTATGAAGCTCAATGCTTCATTTTTTTTGAGTAGGACAAGAAAAGACAAAGTTTGTATGTACGACTACGAAAATAACACAGCATAAAGGTGTAGAGTATACGCATGAGTAGACGAACATCGCGGCTGCTGCAGGCGTTGCACCGAGGTCACCCTTTTGCCATCCATCGCGCTATTGAAAACGAGAAAGAGAATGCATCAGAGAAAAAGAAAAGAAATGCATCGTATTCTCCAGCGGGACATGTTGTCGCTCTGAGTCGTGATCGGATAATCGAAAAAAAAATGCCTAGATGTCCTTAGCTATCGCCTAAGAGACGCGAAGGCGAAAGCTTTGTAAATCCTACAGTAATTTAATCCACCCTAATCCTCCTTCATCCACCTTAATCCACCCTTATCCTCCTTAATACGCCTTAACCCACCCTAATTCACCCTAATCCACCTTAATCGACTGCGTTTCACCTTAATCCACCCTAATCCACCTTAATCAAATCACTAATCAATCATTAATCGACTTTGCTAATCATTGATCACCTCTTATACACGGCTAGACATGCTTTGGTTCGTTTCTGGCTTTCCTTGGGCCACGTGACTTTCTGTACCTCACAACGCGACCTTGAAACAGATACAAGGCTTCGCCTTAAAAAAACTCAAATACAATGAACGAAATAATATTTATGTGACTGACAACCGTCAAATGAATTGTCTATATGTGGTCATAATGTGAGGTGACGTGTGCAGAGCCGCAATTGCTGCGCCAGAGTGCGTAAAGTCCCAGCCTTGTGTAAAGCCCCTCAAAAAAAAAAAAAAAAAAAAAAAACAAAATTAAAGTTTTACATCCATCCATCCATCCACCTCTCAAGCACTCTGTACAGATGGTTAACCAGCGAAGCTGAAACGTGCGGCCCCGGTGTTTAGCAGTGGGTTAATCCCGACGCTGTATTGAAGCGTTTCTCAATTATTGGTTACATGTTTGTGTTTCTAGTGGAACGCAAGCGCCAAATGCGGGCGGATGCTGTTAACCACGACGCCTAGCTAACTCGAGATATCGAACGCATGCGACAACGGCGAGCCGAGGAAGCGGCGTTGCGGGCAGAGCAGCGTCAACGTGGCAATGGCGGGAACGCGTTCGCCGGGGCCAATGCCCGCTTTCGGCGGGAGTTTCTCGAGTGGCACTTTGGCTTCGGCTGCGACGAAACGTCCACGTTGAAATCGCGAAGCAGAACGCAAGCGCCAATGGCGATCGGATGCTGCTAACCACGACGCCTAGCTAAACCGAGATATCAAACGCATGCGACAACGGCGAGCCGAGGAGACAGCGTTGCGGGCAGAGCAACGTGGCAATGGCGGGAACGCGTTCACTAACGGCGCTGCCAATGGCGCGCGCGTTTGGTTGCGACGTAGAGAATGACGTAACTGACGGCGCAGTCAATGGAGACGTTTAGCGAAACATGGGACGAACGGTTTTTCGTTTCGCCTAGCCATATACAGCTTTCGCTGTAATATAAACATTAGTCTTGCGGACAACTCGGCAGGTCACTGGTGTGGAGGAGTCGTTCATGATGCAGCGTCTCCACCAGGAGCGGGGTCCGCTTCTAAACGCCGAGTTCTACACGGGCTGGCTCGATCACTGGGCGCAACCGCACCACGTGATCAACACGAGTGCCGTGGCGCGTCACTTGGACAAGATGCTCGGCATGAACGCTTCAGTCAGCATGCAAGTATCAGCTTCATGCTCCCGCCTGTTTGTTCTAGCTATTTTGATGATTTCTCGTTAATTCATGTTCAGGCGAAGAGAATGCCATTCTTGTTACCCACAGGTATATGTTTCACGGAGGCACGTCGTTTGGATTCAAGTCGGGTGGTAAGCTCACTGTCGAGGACACTTTTGACGTTTGATGCTCTTGACTCTGTTGCGCGGGAGCATAAAACTTGGCGCTTGCGTGCATAGATATATAAAAATAAATTTATTAACATGCGTTGCTTATTATTAACTACGATGGTGCAAACTGACTGACTGTACTATATGGAGGCTTGGCTACATGCACTTGGGCTTCAAACCTGATGAAACAAGCCATATCTCTAAGGTACTATGATGGCTTGAAATGGATAGTCAGGCACTGGCCGCAGGCCGTGCCTTCGAGTACTGTGCAACGCGGAACATTCAGATGTCTGCAATGTGTGCCGAGATCAGCGCTGTTGCTGAGGCTACTGATAAGCTTTGTTCGCCGAGGACTGGCGCTACACATAACGAAAACGGCCAGCACTGAGGATTGATATTTTTTGATGTGAGGCTCTCCTTAGTGTGCAATAAATTACGCGAGCTTACGGCAAAGCCGATGGAAACACTATAGCGTTAGTCACGCAGGCAGAGCGAAATCCGAACAGTATTTCCAAATTTACCTGAGTACCCCCTTACCTGCTCCATCTCCACGCAGGCAAAACGCAGTCGCTTTTCAAAAGGAATTTATTATATTTCACTGCATAAGTAGCGTATTTCTATACATTACGCAGCGAACGAAGATTGTGGCTATGAGCCGACGCCCACGAGCTATGACTATGACGCGCCCATGACGGAAGCCGGTGACCCAACGGACAAGTTTGTAGTTATCCGCGCAGTCATCTCAAAGGTGTGTATACATACGTAATTCAGCAGAATTTCCACTTGGTGAACTCGAACCAACGTAGATTAAGGATGCTTTAACGATGTATACAGATACAGAGGGGGGAGCAGGCACTATGGAAGCAATACGGTGTCGTAAGGGACAGACGGGGTGAGCCACTCTAATGGCGAATTCCATTGGGAGAACAGGAGCAGAGCGCCGCGCAGTGCGGAGTCGGGCGACAGCGCAGTGAGAACAGGCACACTCGACCCGCCACTGGAATACGGCGTGCATTCGGAGAGCAGGTGGGAGGGGGACGTGTGAGGAGAAATGTACCATGTGACTAAAGCAATCGACGTCCCACCATTCTCTGCAGGAGAGCGGAAAGCACAAATGATCGTCTTGTAATCTGTCGGGCGTAACCATGTCACCGTTTGCGACCACGTACTACATACTTTTGTGCAGCGCCGACGCATCCCACAAAGTGTCCGCCTGCGAAGATCATCTGAAACTGCAACTTGAATCTGAAGTTGAGCTCCAGCAGCTATCGCTGCTGTCACCGTCGAGCGTCTCAAGCACTTCAGCAAGGCGACGACGCTTTGCTGCCGCTGTCCCCCGCGCATCCAACGAGAAGCAAGGCGGACTAAAAATGCCAGGAACTGTCGCTAAATCGCTGTGAAGCTCGCTCGTATCACCGACGTCAAAAACAGCTGTACCAAAACACAAACTACGCTTGGCTGCCGCCATTGCCGCCTCGCGCGCCGGCTGAAGCAAAATAAAAAGAAATGAGGAGGATATGACGGTTTAAGTCACGTGACTTCCTCCGTACTCCGCTTTTCAGGCGAGGGCAGTCCGGACTGCTCCCGGCTGCTCTCGGTGCAGCGAAACTGCTCTTGTTCTACCACTGGATGACGGCTCTCCCACTCCTGTTCGACCACTGAAACACGTCGCCTCTGGAACGTGCACTTTCAGCGTGCTTTTGAGTGCTCCTGTTCTCCCAATGGAATTCGCCATAAAAGGGACACTAAAGACAAACACAAATACTGATAAGTGTTGCAGTGCGAAACAAGACGGAAGACAAGACAAGCGCTTGTCCTCGTCTTTTTCTCGTTCTTCCGTCTTGTTTCACGCTGCGCCACTTACTAGTACGGGCAACCAACCATACCAATTCGCCACCCTTCTAAGAAACACAAACCAGTTTATACTGATAAAGTATTCTTCGAAAACTCGATAATACGCAGGCTGATTATTAGAAGAGAAAATGAAAGTCAAAGTTCGATGTCTTTTTTTTTTTTAATTTTACGCCGAAACTCCAGCACCTCAGGGAGACGTTATGTTTTTCAAAGTATATTTTTTCATATTGGGGCCGCGTTGGCCTAGTATAAATCCCCGAAACTTCCCATTTCAATATCTGGCTCCTTTAGAACACACTGTAGTCTATTTTTACCGATAAACACTTAACTAGGCCCTATCAGACGCGATCAAAACCTATGACGTCAAGGGGAGCTCGTGCAGGAAATTTTTCAATCTTGCTCCTTTTCTGCTTGACCATGTGTCGTCTCGCGGTAAAAAGTGGTGTTTTTGGTATTCTACAAGGGTAATCTACTAACACAGATGACACAGTGTTTCTCTTTAGTGCCCCTTTAAGGCAGTGAGAGAAGCCAGTAAATAATGGAGGCCACCAACCTATGTAGTGACTAAAGGTCTGGATACCTTGCAGCCATGAAAAATACTTGCTGAGGAGGTATTGCTGTAAGGGCAACGCACGTGTGGACATATGGACGAACACCAAAGGAGACAAACACGAACGCTTAAAAAGACCTTCCCGGCAGATGCATACCGATGAACAGTAAAGTCGAGGGCAGACAACCTAATTTCCAAGCAGAGTATATTATGGCATTTTGAAGCAATATCAACTATCTAGCGCATAACTGTGTCTGTTACCAGGAATGTAAGATCAACATATAGGGGGCGAACTATCGCATTTACCCTTGGTAATAGCCAGTAGCGCACCCAGGATCTCTGCCAGGGGGGGGGGGGGGGGTTGACAGTTTCTAAACAGCACTAATTTCGATTTCTTCACGGGAAATTGTCAAAAAAAAAAGCGCTTTTTGCGAGTGTGCAGACGATTGCGCGTCTTGCATCTTAGTTGCAGCACTCAAATGCGTAAGGAAAGAAAAGGGGTTAAACAAAAGGGGGGGTTAAGTCGGCCTCAGGGGGGGGTTACAACCCCCGAATCCCCCCCGCCGGTGCGCCACTGGTAATAGCAGTACCGCTTATCGCTCGTTGCATTTTAGGTGCGAAGCACCTTATGCGCTCGGGCTGTCGGCGTCTCCTGTCGTAATCGTCGTCGTCGTAATCGTCGTCGTCGTCCATAGCTGGCTGCGTTGCCGCTCATCATTCCAGCGTAGAATCCCGGCCGCTACGTAGCGGCCGTGGTAGAATTTTACTTCTCTTCTTTCGTGGTAATGGGGAGGCCGCGTTTACGGGGTTATGAGCCATTGTTCATTAGCGGTGCATCACTGCATGCTTCGCACCTACCCAGGTTTCACGTTAGTTTAGCTGCATTTCGCTCAATGGATCATTCGAGCACCGAGTTTTTGGATTCAGCAGACACATTACGCCCTGCTTAAACAGCTCCGCTGTTAAAAAAAAAAAAAAAAAAGCCGGATAGAGAATTGATACTACATGCAGGATCTGTTACAGGCATAGGCAGTGGTACAAGATAGAGAAGTTTTGAAGGAAAAAAAAAAGATTGAGGAGATGTATACAAAAATGATAGAATGGAAAACATGAATAGCACCCCGAAATAAAATCAAGCAGGGTAGGTTACTATTTGTCACCACCCCGTTTCAATGGGGATGCGAAAATCATCATCATCACCGCGGCCGCAGCGGCGCCGGCCGTGCGGGGGAAAGAAAGAACTGGCAAGCTCTACTACGCGCATTGCGTTTGCCGCAAGCCTTTCCTGATAAAAATAACGGTTGCATAAGCTGCAGTTGCAGCTCTATATATAGCGCCGCACGTCGCGGCGCTGCAAGTTGGTGGGATGATTTCGGTGTGTTCTGTCTTGCGCTCCGATGGACGAACCTTCGACTTCTCAGTCAGTAGCTGTGCCCGGTTCCTTTGGACGTCCACGCATATACACGAACGAGGCCGAGGCGTCATCGGAGGACGCGGGAATGCTGTCGCATTCATCCACTTAAGAATACGTTCCCCTGACTAAAACGAAATCTTGGTCACTTTGACATCATGTAATTAACCTTTATATGAATCCCAACCAAGCAGTCACAGGCTAGCGGTCCAAATTCGTTTCTCTCTGTTTTTCGGAAATAAATTGATTCACAAGTTTTTTAATCACACACACAGCTGCTCTGTAAAGAATTCCGTTTTTGTCTTTCCCCTTTTCATTTTGTGGGCAGCACCTTTCTTTGCCGTCAGTACCTGTGCCCAGACCCAAGACGAAGATGGCACTGCCGCCAATAGAACTAAAGCACGTGAGTACGCTCCTTTAAACGGTTTCTATGAACTTGCTTCACCCTAGCTGTGGGCTTCCGCATGACTGAATTGCCATCTTTCCATGAAATCGCGTAAAATTTGGCGTAAAGCCATTCACGAAGCTTATACAGATTTAGTCACAAAAGTATACTCGATGTGCTATACTTCCTGCATTTAATTTGAGATTAAGTACAGCACGAAATCAAAACACGAACACTGTAGCACAGATTAAGACAGGGCCGTGCGCCAGTGCCTAATATGCAGCCTTCTGTGCTTCCGTGGATGCGTTTTCACTGCGAGCTACGCTTTGCCTCACGTGTAGGCATGAGTTCGTTTGCAGGCTTATTCAAAGAGTTCGTTTCAGTATGGATGGATCTAAACTTGGAGTTATGGTGTCCCATATAACCATTTTAGCAGTAAAGGCCGATGTCAAATAAAGAGAAGAGGGAAAAAGGCTGATCTCCCGTAACCATCTGCAAGCTTTTTACGGGTATATAGCCCCAGCTCCTGAAGTCGCTCAAGACATATAGCGTGGTCTGCCGGTGGCCACTGGCAACCGTGCTCGACATTTTTGTGCATGTCACAAGCACGTGTTTCATCTGAACGAACCAGACGAGGGAATCACAGGCAAAATCGTCAACTTTATTCAGCTTAACGTTCTTGCATACGAGTGTCTGTGGCGCAGTGGACATGACATTCTGCTGCCGAGGACAAAATCGCATGTTCGATTCCCAACCCCGGCCGTCTTGGTACCATGCTGTGGTGCTGTGGTAGGCTGTGGTACCATGTTCTTGTAGACATTAAAAAACTCTAGTGGTCAAAATTAATCCGGAGCGCTCCGCCACGGCCTCTCTCGTGTAGTCCCTGTGTTGCTAACGCTGAATTAGTTTAGACTAATTAAGTATTTCTTCAGAACTAACTTTGCGATAAGGGGTTCATTAATAAAAGAGAATATGAAGGCCAAGCTTCCACATTATTTTAAAATTTCGTGCTGAAATTCGACCACCGATACGTCAGTGTGACGTCACAGATTTCAAGGTATTTTTTTCGTACTTGAGCCGTTGTGACACGGTAAAATTTTTGAAACTGTCTAAGTTCATTCTTTGGCTCATGAAGAATACAATGCAGTCCATCTTTACCGACAAAAAATTACCTAGGCCCGAGTACAAGCCTCCAAAATCCATAACGTCATGGCGAGATGGTGCGGAAACCTGAAGACGGCGTCGCCGCCTGTCATTGGTTCTTGCGCCTTTTCTCGGCTTATTAAGCCTCCTCACGTGGTAAGAATGGAAAGGATAGCGTTCTTGGTATAAGCGTAATTTACCAAGTGTCCCTTTAAGCCCCATGAATGACTCAATCGAACCTGCATAACGAGCAAGACCCAATAGCAGTGTAGCAATATCGTAGCTAGCTGTCGTGCTCAAGTAGCAGACGCTCATGTTGATCGTCGGGCTGCCAGTCGGTCATCGATTCGGAGTATTGTTCGCAATAAGCGTGATCTCTGGTGATTTTTGGCAGGCGTAACTCCAAATGAAATTAAATTCTGGGGTTTTACGTGCCAGAACCACGCTCTGATTATGAAAGCATGCCGTAGTGAGGAACTCTGGAATAATTTTGAGCACCTGTGGTTCTTTGACGTGCACCCAATGCACGATGCACGAGCAGTTCTTGCGTTGCTCCTTCATCGATATGCAGCCTCCGCGACCGGAATCGCACCCGCGACACCTCGTGCTTAGCAACGCCACTGAGCTACCCCGGCGGGTAGGTACTCGTGTGGTCACAGGCAACGTATGGTCAACACACGAGAGGCGGCAACTCACGCATTCTTGCTCACATGTTCCTAGTCTGTACGTTGCTATGAAATGAGTCGTAGTGAACGCTGCAAAGTGCTTGGATGCTGTTAAATCGCCGCGTATAGTTGCTCTACATCGTCGCGGTAGCGTCAAAATATATGTTTCATTTCAATGCAATCCTCCTTGTCACGCCTATTTTACCAAGAACGACAGCTTGGTCGTGCCTCTAGAAGCGTAGACAGTAGTTATATTTTAGATGCTATAATCGAAACTGTATCTAGGTGAATGACTGTCACTTTCCATTTGACATATTTTTTGTGTGTGTTTTAACAGATGTTCGGCCTCAGCGAGCTGCGAGAAATGTACGCGCACGTCACAACCACATCGGAAATCCCTCTGTCATTTGAACGAATCAGACAAGTGAGTTTCAATGAAAAGCAATTTTGCCAAGTTTCCTTAACATAATGACTCCACATATTGAGTAAAACACGACGGAGCTAACATTATAGGTGCTGCTAATAGCGCCACCGTGTTGTTTCCGTATACGCCACGCACCATAACAAAAAAAAAAAAAAAAAAATGTCAACTTCTTCCTACGGCACATTTTGTTTCCAGAGCCAAGCCTTAGTCCTGTACGACACGAGGATTTTATTTCGGCCGCGAAACCCTGGCGCACTCAGGGTACCAGGTCTCCGAGACAGGGGATATATCTACGTAGACGACGTAAGTATAGAGCTCTTTACAGAAATTCAGTCACGCCTCGTCTATCAGAAATACTTTCACTATCCCTTTCATTTTATTTTCTAAAAAAAGAAAACACCCGCAACTGGGGTAAGGGATGAAAGTTGCAAACATCTCATGATCATAACCACTTTGGAAAAAGAAATGTCGTGACTTCAATGAAGGCCGATTGACTGGAAGGAAGACTGTTCCAGTTGGCAGCCGAACGAGGAAAGACGGATGAAGAAAAAGCGGTAGGATGGGCAAAAGCGCGTGCGACGTTGAGCGGATGATCTGTTCGAAGCGATAATTCGTGCACATGGCGAATTGGAACGGGGGATTTTTGAGAGGATGGTAAAGGAATTGATGAAATAACGACAGGCTTGCAATACGATGGCGATAGGAAAACGTTTGTAAGTTTAAGTCTTAAATAAGAACACACTACGTTATATGGGTATTATGAGTGAATAAATATAGACAATCGATTCTGTAGCGATTCAATGGTGTTTAAGGGTTATACGTGATGAATGCTACAGATGGCTAAAATGTACTATCGGTCTAGATTTTTTTGTCATGGCCTTAAAACGGTGCCTTCGAATGCAAAGTACATAGAGGAGAAAGCAATACGATGCGATTTTAAAAGTTACGTTTTATGTTTAAAAGTGCACATACTTAAAAAAAAACGCCACTTTGCAGTTAACATATTGTATACCTTGCAGAGATATTAACAAGGCTTCCTTGTACTAGCTAAATTTCAATTCAAGTTCAATCTGAATTTTATTCACAATACATACGACACTGTGTTGAAGGCTCCCCTGGCAAGTAAGCTGTAGAAATACAGCTTGACGTAGGCCAGGAGGGCCGTTACTCGGCAGTAGTGACAATGAGGAAAGTGTTAATAACATGCACATTCACACAGGCAGATACACATACTACATAATACCATACACTACAATAATAGTATATCGTACTACAATATATACCACAATAATATCATACAATACCACAATAATACGCAAGCATATATGGTAATGTACAAGAACCAATAAATACAACGCGTCAATAAAATTAATTCAGAACAAACATATTGCGTAATACCCTATAGGTGAAAGCACAACACCTCCATTCAAACATTTTTCGAGTTTATTTAGTAGTATCGGCACATTGTGAATTAGGGACTGCAAAATATAATTGGTTCTAGTGCACGTCACCAATCACCCCTCACGTTCCCTTGTATGGCGAGTGCTAGAACGCTCTACAAGGTTGGACACGCCTTTAAAAATTCAGCAGTTTTTCTTTCTGCAAAATAAAGCTGATGCAAAAACTGGTATTCGTATAAGTTCTCGATACTAACTATCCTGTTTTTCTGACATAATTATTTTGTTGGGTGTAAATAGTCGACATGACTTGCGCAGCAATGGCTTTCTCTTCTAGAAGCAAGAGTCGGCTGGTGTTGCTTTTTGTTGTTGCGCCCGATATAAATGAACAATTGTTGAAATGCAATCGAAAAAGTGAAGGATAAAGTTGAAGAGGACTCGAGAGGGGAAGATGTGGCGACATCTGAACGGCAGGCGAAGAGTTGAGGACAACTTTGGGACAACGCATATATGTGCGAGTTCCAGAACAAATTGTGTGAAAATACTACGCCCAACACCTTGTGTTCTTGGACTACATCAACAGAATGGGGCCCTATATTTAACTGCATGGTAGCAACGGATTTGTTTTTGGCGGGGAAGATGATGCCCTTCGATTTTTTAGAATTATTTGAAGACAATTACTAAGCGACCACGCATACAATTTTGACAGAACCGAATTGGCACGTATAACTAAGTCGACTTCGTTCTCGCAAGAAACAAAAGGACTGGTGACGTCAGCGTATAAGATAAAATCAACCCCGTTGTTATTACTATTTAGATCATTGACGTATACATTAAGCGAAACGGCGCCCAGGATGCTGCGCGGAGGGACTCCACTCTCTAAATTCTTAAATGAATACGGCGAGAAACCAGATTTTTGAATACAATATGGTTTGTACTAATTAACAGTGGTCGAACATGGGATCTCTAAGGCTGGAGCCAACGTTCCGTCTTCGTCATTTCGACAAGTTTCGTTTTCGAAACGCCCGGTGCATTCCTCGTTCGACCAATCGCTTCAAATATACGTATTCCTATGAACCTCTCTCTTTATGGTCTATATTTCTATTTGAGTTGGTTCCGCCTCGTTCACGTGTGCGGGCTCGAGTGCGGGTCAAAATAAAAAAAAAAGTATATTGACTATGAACGAAAAAGCAGCTAGGCGCAATTTTCTCGCAACTTCTTTATTATCTTTTAAGCGAAACTTTCTTTGCATGTACAGCGCATAAGCATAAACATCGCATAACATTACACGTTTCATAGGATGAAAATAAATGCAATCGTACGCACTGCATTCAGTTGTATAGCATTCCGCTGCCCACTTCACGAAAGCTTTGCTTCACAAATGCACCAACATGTGCATTCGATCCTCATAATATTTTTACAAATTCTTGGCAACCAGACGTACCAGGGCCTGCTTTCACGCATGGACGACGTGTACGAGACGATGATCTCTGTGACCAGAGGCCAGAGGCTGACGGTGCTGGTCGAAAGCCAGGGCAGGAACGCTTTCGGCAATCTCAACGATGTCAAGGTACAGCGAACGGTTAAAAAATATTGTCAGGATTTTTCAGCAAACAATTTCGCGGAAAACCAAGACAATCCGCTTGAAATCGGCAGGCCTAATCTGCCCTTTATACATTTCTCCAACATCCTGTGTGCCTCTTCGTTCTAGCCAGAAAGAAAACGCGTTTATGTTTGCATTGTTTCCATGGTCGAAAACATTTTGTGAGCAGTCGTAATTGCTGAATGAAGAACTGGTCAGAGAACGTGTGCAAGAAACGAGGAGGACACACACTCCCCACCTGTAGAAAGCTTTGTAGCTTTAACATGAAAACGTAATGCAAATCAGAACTTTTAGATAGCGCTGATTAATAGTCCATACACGAGTTGAGGTTTAGTTTGCCAGAACGAATGAGGTGAATTAACTTTCGACTGGCAACAAAAAAGTAATGTTTACTGGCTAAGCTAGATAAGCACATAATAATGATCTGTTTTGATTACAGCTGTTCGAAGTTTTGCCATATAATCAAATACGAATACTCAAAAAGTACGGGCTTTTAATGTTGAATTGAGTACCGAACATTATTTTTTTCTCAAAATAGGGGAACAAAATGAAAACCACGGAAAGAAAATGTAAAAAATGATTATTTTCTTCGCTGTAAGTATTTATATATGTCAGTTCGGTCAGCTGGAGTGATTAGAAAACTCGCCGCTTTTCCAAGCTGGCTTACAGCAGGCACTCTGAACGGCAGGCGCACCATATGTATCGACCCTTTTTTATAGCAGACATGGTCTAGCAATTATAATAACTCTGCATATTCGGCCTTAATAGAATCTGCGAAAGGATCGAATACTTTAATTCGAAACCAAATTATTTGGTTCCTCTTCGTAATTTCGAATATTCGCACAACCCTATTTTTTGTTTCTTCATTAAACATTGCTCTCCGGATCCTCCCAGGGCATTACATCCAACGTAACGCTGTCCGGCGTCGTGCTGACTCACTGGAACATGACACCGATCGATGACCGCGAGCATCTCAAAAAGCAGGGAGAATTTTTTGGAAAGGCCGCTCAGGTGGCGTCAAAGTCACGACCAGTGCCAACGGCAGGCTTCGGAGTCTACAAAGCCGAGTTCGCATTGTTGTTGCAGCCTCCGCTGGACAGCTTTCTCAGACTGGACAATTGGAGAAAGGCGAGAAATGCACGATTTATTACTGAAGCTACCTTCACTGAGTATTTCATACGGGCAATGGCTTCGCTGTCATCTTGTCTGCATCGTGTTCTGTGCGGTTGCCACTTAAGAAAAAAACATATGCATTTATGTTTGTGGTTGGTGCCTGCCTTTTCTTGAGTAACGTGGAACGCCATTTAGCCGTTACCGCTCGGGCATGGCGCGGTGGCACAGTACCGGAGTTACGTGAAAAGTATGATGCATGTGGTTGCCAAATCAAAGGACAGTGATGACAGAGCGAGATCATCAGCAAGTGATTACCGTAGCATCACAGACAGCGGGTCAGCAAGCGCGGGCCACGCGTCGGTGTTCCAGCAGGTGTCGCTAGAAGCGTTCGCTATAGCAGCCGGCACCAAAATGCTATGCAATTATTCCGCTGGGAAAAAACCAAGGTGGCTGCAGCCTATGCATTCCATTTAAGGTTGCCCTGGACAAATTTACAAAGCGGAGATTGCAGGTACACATGAAAAGTTCATGCAGTGGTGTTAAGTATAGCCCTGAAACACCTTTTCTTCGAATGAGTGAACACATTGCATTTAGTGCGGTGCCTTTCAATGAATGTATTCCCGAATACATTTTTTTTATAATGACCTAATAATAACGTGTATATAAAGTGTGCGGTGTTTACTTTCTCTATTCTCCCTCACCACGTTTCCTCTCAGCTGATACCGCGCCACTAGCAATGCATTGCCCTATTGCGTCTTTTTTTTTTTTTTTTCTGCTTCTTCTTTCCACAGTGTACTTATGGTAACCCTTCAAGGTTGGAGCGCGACGAAAGTGCCTGATAGCACAAAGGAGTGGAGCAGGAAGGGTGGGAAGCGTTAACATCCTCCGCTTCGCCGTTTGTTAGGAGCTTGGGAGAGCGTGCAAGCTTTCGCTCGTGGTCATGAGCCATTGTTCGATGGCTAGCGTCTATGGGCAATCGCGCGGGTCTATGAAGCCATAGTCGGGGCATAATAAAGGGAGCCTCGAAAGCTGCAGGAGAGAGTGAGCAATCTCTTATGCGAGATTGTCGACCTCATGCTGCATGCAGTGAAATAATATTTCGCTCGCATGTTCAAGGCGGCATTGCCTACATGTCGCCAACGTTTTCTTACCGTGTTCAAGAAGTGTTGCAGGGCCCTTATTGTTTGTTGTTCCACTGTACACGCTGATAAAAACCTGTTCGCATTTCATTTTGTTTCCATAGCACATTGCATGCGTGAAAGAAAGCTCTGAACTTCTATGTTTTGTACAGGGCAGCGCCTACCTCAACGGTTTCAACCTGGGTCGCTACTGGACTCCTATGGGCCCGCAGAAGGCCCTCTACGTTCCTTCGGTATTATTCAAGCCCAAAAATATTCTCAACGTCGTCGAGCTTGAGCAGGCGCCGTGTGGGGACGATTCCAATCTTTGCACCGCGCGATTCGTGGACACGCCGGAAATCAACAGTGCTGTGCCGATGCACCTCACCGCTTACAATTGCACCCCATAAGCAGCTCCATAGCGAATTACTAAGGTGGCACGGTCACTGCACGTACTTATTACGGGTGCCGTCTACTATGATAAATGTTTTTACCAGTGCAATGTATTTTCGTGAAAACCATTGGAAAATGTTGTAATTTAAAATATAGATTGCGGTAATGATGTGAAATTAAATTCGAGATTTAGTTGCTCTAAACTGCATGGCTCTAGAATTTTAGCTCATATATATTGTCCTGACATTTAGGTTTTATGCAGCGTCTAATAAAATGGAGCGGAAACACGCCTCAAAACAAAGAACGTTGAGCCCCCCTCAACTTTTCACATCGCCAAGTGCCAACTAACAATAAAAAAATCAACAAACAAACAAAAAACAGACAGACAGACAAAAACAAACAAACAAAAAAGTTGTCGCAGTTTCACCTGAAAGGCGAAGCATCAATTGCGATAGCAAATTTGAAGAGAGCTAGCTATAGGGAGTAATGATAGCAGCTTTATCATCTGTATAAACTTGGACATGCAGCAGCACCGGCAACACGCAGAACTGTTGTCGACGCCGTCGGCGTTTTGCCCGCGTTCGCTCAAAATGCGTGCGGCGTTGGTGACTGTTGCCGGAGCCTCTGATATAAATAGGCACTTGGTGCCGCAGCTAAACGTCGCCTCCCTTCCCTCCCCCTCCCCCCCACGGCCTTTCGTGCGTCGGAAGAAGGCACGTTTGCTCTACATATATGGTGATTGTAGAGGAGGAAAGAGACGCCTACTTCTGCAGCCCTTGAGGGAGCACAGCGCAGAACGCGCGTTTGATCTCCGCCGTGCGTTCACTCCCCGTGAAAGCGCGCGTCCCTCGCGCCCTTTCACTCGCACATACAGCGTTCGGCGCGCGGCGACGATTTCATCTCTATTGACGTCATAAGGAACCTCACGGCGACGGCGACGGCGACGGCGACGGCGACGCCGACGGCAGAAATCTGCTTTTGAGTGTCCATATAATTGCTATCGCAATAAAACAGACAGACAAAAATAGCACAAAATAATTTCAATCCTCTGCAAGGCATGGTCGTTCAGTTTCTCGGGGATGTGCTTTATTTGCATAAGTGATAACACGACGTGTTTTGTGTCGCGTTTCAAAATGGCACAAGTTTCTTGTTATGAGCAAGTTACAACTGATAACATGCGCAGGACTTGCGGACATTGTGCATGTGGTAATCTGTCGATATTCACCTCAATGCACCGGCGTGGCTCAATAAGTAGCACTTTCAAAAAAAAAAATCCTATTTCAAAAGGTCGGCAGCATTTTGACAACTTTCATTTAGCAACGGCGACAGGGTGCTTACTCTTTCGTTGCGCTGTTCTCACATCTAGGAACCCGTGGTCATGTGCGCGTGTATACATTCTGGCCGGAAATGACCCCTGCGCAGGCTAAGTGCAGACCAAAAATATAGTGCCTGGCTACAGAAATTTTAAGCTTAGTTCTTAGAATTTGGGCTACAGGTTTGCTCTACGTAATAAGGAATGTCCAAAAGATAGCACACCGACCAAGCAGGTGCACTATTAATGGCCACGAAGTTGGGCATCAGAATATTTATTTGCGCTTCAAGCTGGCGCTCGTGTTGGTAAACAGAATCGTGCCAGTGAGCCGCCTAGACAAGTCTCTCCCATAGACTTAAGTATTAATCTATTGTTAATAAAGTGAGCGAAGAACAAAACGCTACGAAATAAGATTTCGGCGAAAACCCGACGTGGAGGCGCAGTGGCTATGGCGTTGCGCTACTGAACGCGATGGCGCGGTATTGAATCCCGGACCCGGCGGCCGCATTTCGATGAGGGTCTAATGCAATATCGCCGCCATTCCGTGCATTGGAGGCACGTTAAAAAACCCTAGGTGGCCAAAATTAATCCGGAGTCCCTTACATACGGCGTGCCTCATAATCAAATCGGTGGTTTTGGCGCGTAAAACCCCACAACTTATTTTTTTTTCGTTGGCGAAAGTAGATCAAAATCAGATGACGGATGAAATGGCGATAAAACTTAGCAGCAGTGGGTACACGTATACATAAAGAATAAAAACAATAACACTTCTATAAAGGCGAATAGGCCAGCCTCAAGACGTTGAACGCTATAGCGAGCGCGCCCACTGCCACACGAACACGGCTGTGATATGTGTCTTTTTGAACACAGCTCTGACAATGACATAGTCATTTCTGCGGTATGCCATGGTTCCCTATTGAAAGCGAATAAAAAAATTCACCGCCTATGCACCCCGTAAAGCTGGTAAACCAGCGAAGCTCAAATGTGCGGCCCCGGTATGAGCCTTACGTGATTTCTTTCTTTCTTCTTACTTTCTTCTTTCTTTCTTTCTTTTTCTTTCTTTCTTTCTTTCTTTCTTTCTTTCTTTCTTTCTTTCTTTCTTTCTTTCTCCTTTCTTTCTTTCTTTCTTTCTTTCATTCAAGTCCCTGGCTGATACCCGCATATCCAATACGGGTATGCGTCGGATGTGATTTTATTATCGTTAATCGTGACGTAACTGGCCAGCATGTGATGTTATTGATGTCATGACCTATCAGTCAGGTTAGTCATACATTCGTAGCCTTACATGCCAATTTTTGTATATACCAAGTAAACGGGACGCGAGCTTTCTATAGGTTTTCGATAGGTTTATTTCCGCCGGAGGGTTTCTGTGGTCGGACCACGAGTGTTTCAGCCTAGGCATATACAGCTTCGCTGTAAAAATCAGTGAATTCATTTTGGCAATGGTGCTATTACGAAGAACGGCATCGCGGCGCGGATTCAGGAGATGCCCGACACCAAAAACTGAAAAAATGCAATGAACTATATGCTTCTCAGTACATTTGCAGCCGGTATATTTAGCATAAAGGAAGATAAAAACAAACTTTGTTGTCTTCTCTGAATTTATACCACATGACGCATCAAGGCACAATTCATCATGAGCGGAAATAATACGCTTTCATGCAATTTAGGAAGATATAATCATCACTATCTCTAACAAGCTGACTCGCCCTTGTTAGGAAGCGCAGTCCGTCCGTGATGGTACACGGGGTGTTTCACTTAAGTTGAGCCAAACTTTAAAAATATGCAAATGATACGTAGCTGGACAGAACCAAGGTAATGCTGTTTGCCGTTGCTTGGAGGTACTCAGATTAATTTTTTGAATTCCGCCTAATTAGATATCCAGGGAAAACACGGGGAATGGGGCAGATGGAAATTCAAGACGATGAGCAACACGAGAACAAGGTGAGAGCAGGAGCCAACGCTTCGACAAGTGGACTTGTCTTTTTAAACTTGTGTTTTTCCTTGCCTTGAAAAAGTCAAGTGCACTTGTCGAAACGTTGACTCCTGCCTCTCACCTTGTTTTCGTGTTGCTCATCGACCTAATTAGATAGTTATGCTGGATTAATTAATCAACTGAAATATTAAAATTACATGACAAGTGTCAATGAGAAAATTGTAGAGCAACATGAAAAACTCCCGATACAGCTTTTTGTTTCTGTTGCTGAATACAGGCTACATAAAAGTGTTTTTCCGAGCGTGAAAGAAGGCCGCGGATACACGCAAAATTCCCGCGCGACTGGCCGCTCGAGGCACTTTGCGTGTATTCGCGGGCTTCTTTCACGTTCGGAAAAACACTTTTATGCAGTACGTATTGAGCAACAGAAAGCTGTATCGGGAGTTTATAATGTTGCTCTACAATTTTCTCATTGACCCTTTTCATCTAATTTTAATATTTGAGCAGTTGATTAAATAATTAACCCTAATGATGTAATTAGGTGGAATGCAATAATATTTTAAGTAACTCAAAGCGACGGCAAATAAGATTGCCTTGGTTCTGTCCAGCTACGCGGCATTTGCATATTTTTAAACCTTGGTGCAGGAGCGTTGGACACCCTGTATAGCAATGTATTTCGCTTTGCAACAAAAAAAGAAAAAGAAAAAAAAAGTCACAGTCTCGCCCCAAAGGCGAAGCATCGATGTTGGTAGCAAACTAGTGAACAGCTATACAAAGTAAGAATAGTAGTTCTTTCGGCCGTATAAACTTGTGAACAAAGGCATACTAACTGAGTTAACAAACACGGTGTCACGCGCGCACAAGCAAACACGAACGCATTTCACTCGATGGCCGCGGAAACTCGCTGTCAAAGCGCTGGAGTGAGTAAGCGCGGCGGGCATCAGCAGCGAGCGAATTGACCTTCGTGCGAAAACACAGCGAGGGCGGACTATGCCCCGCTGCAGATGTGTTTCAAGATACAGCAGCGCGGGCGGGCGCGCGCGGCGCAAAACGCGCCCTCCCCCTCCTCCGCGGAGCCTTCCGGCCCGGCTGGAGCGCGCGGCCGTAGCTCACTCCCTCCAGCTGCCTACCCTCCCTCCAGAGCATTGCGCACGACTGGTAGACGGCGCGCTTCCTTCCCGCTTCTCGCCGTTGCGTACGCGAGATTGAGCCACGATTGGTGGCTCACCGCTGCACCCTTTCACTCGCACATACAGCATACGGCGCCCCGCGACGATTTTATCGCCCTTGGACTTTATACGGAGCCTCACAGCGACGGCGACGACAAATGCGCCTAGAGTGTCCATATATTTGATATCGCAAGAAAAACACGCTGAATACGACGCTTATGTGTCACAAGTTAGAAGGGGAGAAAAAGTACACAGACAGCTTGGAACATCGGTACACCGAATACCATGCTAGTCTGCGTGTCTCCTATTAGGTACTTTCAGGAAATCTTGCGGACTTTCAACCATAGTCGAACAAGGTATGTCGATGGAGACAACGTTGCGACGAGGACACTTGTCCCTTGTTCTAGCGCTGTTGAGTACTTTGTCTCCATCCTCCCGTTAACCTCTATCTTGTCCAGGTTCTTACAAACATTTCTATAGAAATGAAACCGGACTCGGCTTGCACATGAGTATCTTATGACGCGCCCAGCTATCAGCATCGCACGGGCTTTTCACGGTGTAAAGGCCACAGCACACAGAGAGCAACCCATCGATCTTAAGGAAAATAGCCTGCTCTTTTTCCCCTTGATTTTCGTGTGACCAGCTTCCACGCTCGTCATTTTCTGGTTCAATAATTGTTTTGTACTACTACTTCATATGGTCTACTTAAGGAGAGAACTTTCTCCCCAGACCATCACGTTTATGATGTCTGATACTCCAACGTCCGCAGAAGCGATGGGGTTATCGCGTCTGCAAAATACATCGCGTGCGCGAAGAGCTATCGGATGTCGGCGACGGTGCAACCGTGCCTCAAGTGCGAAGAGGCGAACGACGAGGCAGAAGAGCAAATCGCGCCTTTCTCTCTCTCTATCGCGATAAGTTCGTCGCAGCGGGATAGCGGGCCTGTTTTCCACGAAGTGCGCTTGCTTGCGGCGGTTGCAGCGAGGACGTCGTTGTCGTCTTTGAGGTTGGCAGCCCGCCTCGGTTGCTTGTCGAAGATCTCCGAAGATGATCAGCGATGCGCCGGCTGCCACCCTGCTCAAAGTGCTGACCGTAGCGTTCTGGGCTCAAGCTACGCTACTCGAGGGCGCCAGAGGAGCACCGCAGAAAGTGAGAACGACGCTCGAAAGTCATGGGGCAGACGTAGCGGCACGGAGAGAGGAGATAGAGATGTACACGTACAAAGCTTGATAAGCGGCGTGAGAAATACAATGTTTGTCTAACAGAATTGACATTTTGGCGAGTTGGTGTAATTTTATATTAAGGAACACAGCGCAGGACACAGACACGGAGTAGAAAGAAGGAAGCGATGGGACAGGCACTGGTTGCCTATAGCATGGATAACTATCGGTTCGTAGACAACATGGTGTCGTTTTTGTAGTGGTTGATGCAGGCTAAATATACGCGTACATTTTGACGTTCTGGTATGTTCCGGCGCAACATAGTCTAAAAGGCAGACGGAGTCGCATGGCATGTGATGTGGGTTCATGGAGCATCGTAACTAAACAGCTATAGCTGCCTTGCCATGGTGAGTATTAGAATGCACGCTCAAGAAGCAGGAGTACAGTAAGTCCCGTCTACCGTTAATACTCACTCCTGCTTGCTCCAATGTGCGATCGAATAAAACACAAGTGCTTATTCGTCACCGCCAAAACCGAGCCTTTTCGTGCGGTTGATGATTAATCTAAAAACAGCATTGTGGAACTGTCCATCTGCGATAGATGTTTACAGAAACAACGCAGTCTCGCTTTATCGCGTTTACTTTTATCCATGATTTGGAACTATTAGACAGATTTTCCAAGCTCCCGAAAGTAATAAACACTAGCAAAATAGAGAAAACTATTTGTGGGAAGCGGAAATGCTTGGCCTAAGCTAGCATATGAGCTATCCTACTAGTTTGTATAAAGGGAGGGGAAGGAAGCATTGTAAAAGTACTAAAATATGTAGCAGTTGCCGATATAAGGCTCCTAAAGCAGATTAGAGAAATATCTCGCGGTAGGATTACTTAAAAGCGATGGCACCTGCCTGTCAAAAAGTGGCCTCAGGGTGTTTTCAACTATCTGAGCAACGAAAACGGAAACACTTGCATGCATCGCTGTATGTATGCATTGGTATTCGCATGTATTGTAAGGTATCATTGCACGTACTCGTATGTATTGGTATTGAATCTTGACCACAAGGAGCATAACCACGCGTAAGCGTGCTCGGAAACTGAAGTGAATAGAAAGTTTTAGAATATGGGCCCCAAACGTCCTGAGGCCCCAAAGAAATAGCGTCAAAGCCACTGCGCATGCGTGAGACGCAAACCGCGTTTGGGTTTGGCGTCGGGCACGCTATTTCACTGTTTTAGCGGGAGCCCCAAAAGCATTTGCGTCAACAAACATGGCGGCACCCATCGAAGCGACGGCTCTAGCTGAGCACCAAACTGGGCTTGATTCGCGGTAACGCGTGAAGTTCGTAAGCTATAGGAGAAGTGACTGCGGTTATCACTTTCTCTCAACTAACGTGTGTAATGAAGATTGATTCATCAGACGCCGCTGATTCCGAATTCGATTGTCGATTTCATGGCTCGTAGGCCTAACATGGATTAGCTAGGCTGGTGAAGGCTGGTAAAGTTGGTTACTCAAAATTAAGCGCAACAAATCGCTTGCTGCTGATAGAATAACCTATAAACTGTAATTAAATGCAAAAACACGAAAGTCAAAATTACTCTTCTTATCATAAAAGGGTATAGTTTATTTTATTATTTATAATAGTTTTTCTTTGACACCGTATCGCGCTGCAAGCGCAAGACGCAATTCGCAAACGCAAAGCGCTTTTCTAAAACTCTTCACTCCTGCATGCCCCAACGCTAACACCCGCAAAGCTCTTTGGGGCCCCAAACTTTTAAGGCCCCTATCCTAAAAGTCTCTAATGAAAAATAGAAATATGGTTGGAGGCGTCTACCTCCATGGCATGTACGAAACATACCTGTTGTAACGACTTTACAATGTGTCTTTCAGAAGCATCAAGGCAAGCGTTTATAACTAAGCCTCTTTTTAAAATCTTAAGCAAGCCATATTCTGGTTTAATTTGCAGCGATCAACACACTGCTGCAGTTTGGGGAATTTGATGTGCATGCCGTGTGGTCTTGCGTTTTCTAGCCACACTATCAGCCCCAAGCACCGCGTCATGAGTGGAGGCTCCTGTTTACGACTGCAGTTTGGTTCTAATCAATCACGCCAACGTGCCGGATTGCGGCTCCGGGTTTATATTCCAGAACAACAAGGGTCGTGCCCACCTGGACATATCGTTGGCGAGCGTGAGGAGCACCTGACTGAGCTGGAACTCATGGCAGCAACTTGTATTCAGGCTCCATTTTTCGTCATTGCAAGACGGTTCCTCCATGTTACAAAACGTCTCAGATTTACGATGCTGTTTGTTTGCGAGAATGGTTCGTGAGAACGGGCTTCAGAAAGTAGGCACAGACCAGCGGCCTACTTATGAATCGTTATGAATACAGTTTGAGTCTCGCACAAACTGATCTCATGCATTACACAGACACAGCTAAAGAATGTCTGGCTAGCAGCATGAGTCCGAAAATTCAAATGCTTGCTTCTGTATAACGCGACAGTGCTTCTGCGCGACGGTGCTTCTGTATAACGTTCTTTAACCGTACGTGATCATTCTTTTGCATATGAATGAGAACGATATACTGTATGTTCGCAGGGTCGAAGGTCATTCGTGATCGACTACGAGAACAATCGCTACCTGAAGGATGGCGTGCCGATACAGATTGTGTCCGGGTCCATCCATTCATTCCGTTCACTTCCCCCAGCAGTGGGACGACCGCCTGGCAACAATGAGAGCTGCTGGACTCAACGCGATACAAACGTTAGTATGCTATTTTTTGTTAATTTTACCGCCTTTTCCTGTGGCCCATACTATACTGCAGTTTTGTCCCGCGATTCGTACCTTTGTTCTTCTGCCACTGACCACAAAACATCATATTTATTTGCGACACAATATCAAAAGGCAGCTACATTGAAATGACGCTTATGGAGATGAGAAGTAGTAGTCTCGCACAATGAAACACGTAGCCCCACTTAGGACGAATCACCAATGACTTACCCTTAATCTTTTTACTCATTAGCAAAATAAGGAAAACAATTAGCGTATAGGTAATAAAATTGAGAGGAAGCTAAACAGTAGAGGGCGAAGTCTAAGTGATCACTCATCCGACAAACTCGTTTAGGCATTCTTAAAGCTCTGCCCATCATGTGGCACCTATGGCATCCGTTCCCATAGAAAAGCATGCATTTCGAGAAGGTGAACACGCCAAGCATCGTCGGCGCGTCGCCTGGAATGCATGGTTCGTTGGCTCTCTCTCATGACGTCACGGAATGCATCGCGCTGACTTGAAATCGACTTTGAAGGACCGACTTTGGGGGCCGTGAACAAGGACACATAATTGTGAGCAGAGCTAAGCATAAAGGAGGGAAATCTCTGTGGCTCTATAGAGACGATGGCTTGCGGGCTTGTGCATGTGTTCTCTTGCGAAATGTTACGTGTCAACGTCGTGCTACTGTTCACGATGTCGTTGGTGCCTAGGTGAATCTGCAGTTTTGACGCCATTACCAAAGGAATCGCGAGATAGTCATTACAATAATCCAACCACCGTTAATGTTAATTTGCCTTTTCGCGCGAGCTTCTACACGGTATATAAAGTGCGTTGCATATTGGCGTTTGCACTGCTGCATAAATGAAATATAAAAGCTACAGAATGTTGACACAGGTGACATGGCATAAAGAAAGTGGCAAAATTAAATCACCAGAGCAAATAACCGGCAACGCCAACATTTTATAAGGACGTTCGCATAATAAAAAAATAATTTATGAGGTTTTACGTGCCAAAACCACCATCTGATTGTGAGGCACGCTGTAGTGGGAGACGCCGGATTAATTTGAACCACCTGGGATTCTTCAACGTGTACCTAAATCTGAGTACACGGCTGTTTTCTGCATTTCGCCCCCATGTAAATGCGGCCGCCGTGGCCGGGATATGATCCCGCGACCTCGCGCTTAGCAGCCCAACACCATAGCCACTAAGCAACCACGGCGAGTCGTCCGAATAACAATGTCCTCTTATATAAACAAGAAAATACAAACACACGGTTCAAAAGAACGAGCAGATGAGCTATATATTGATAAGCAGTTGGTATATTGCATTGCCTAGTTGGTACTGCGTGGGCTGTGGCTGTAAGATATTGTTCTTCTTTCTGGGGTTTTACGTGCCAAAACCAGTTATGATTATGAAGCACGCCGTAGTGGAGGGCTCCGGATTAATTTTGACCACCCGGGGTTCTTTAAAGTGCGTCTTTGCATTTCGCCTCCATCAAAATGCGGCCGCCGCGGCCGGGATTCGATCCCGCGATCTCGTGCTCAGCAACGCAACGCCTTAGCTGACTGAGCCACCGCGGCGGGTCAAGCCTGTGTTCGATAGAGCGAAATGCTATCCAAGAAGATGGATCAGCTGACTAGGGAGATCATGAGGCATTTGAGACAAATATCAAAAACAAAAATTGCGGGAGCTGCCCATCTGTTTCGTTGTCAAAAAGATCATTCCTGTTCCTTTCGCGGTAGCGCGGCCAGTGCGAGATAATTTCGCTGGAATGTAATGTTTGCTGTGTTGTTGTTTTCCTTCCTTTTTTGCTTGATGTCGTAAGATGGTATACGTATATGCATTGATCATGTGCAATAAACCACAAGTTGGTAGTAGCACCATGTCTTCGTCTTCTTTATCGTCGTGTGTTCCCAGTTTGCGCTATATACCTGACGTAATACAACTACGCGGAAACATCCGGCTGACTTCGAATATCAAATAGAACCTTGCATGTTTAGGGAATTCTGAAGAAAGTTAAAGAAGGTTTGACAGACTTTTTATATTAAGCAAAGCTTTCCTTATATCCCTTAAATTCATGTTGTGTTGTTCATAACCAAAAGTCTGGTCAACTCAACACCTGAGATGTGACAAGCGTAAGCAGATGACATCTCGTGCGATCGTAAAAATAGCAATAGTGAAATACTAGATCAACAGCAGCTGACGAGATGAAGCCGAACTTTCTGAATGACCGGAGAGTTCGGCTTGTTAGGCACACCAATTTTAGACTGACGATATCACTCAGAAAAGGGATTGCACTACGTCAGCATACCTCACTTCAGCGATGCCTACGC
Organism: Dermacentor silvarum; assembly: GCF_013339745.2. NCBI lineage: Eukaryota > Metazoa > Arthropoda > Arachnida > Ixodida > Ixodidae > Dermacentor > Dermacentor silvarum. Next base: position 26,711,356 of record NC_051157.2, read on the forward strand.
GACGCACAAAGAAAACAAACATAGTTTCCTATAAATTAAGATAACAGGTCTTCATCCGAGGCAGCCTTAATTAGATCACGTGTAGTTATCATGCCAACCAAGTTGCCCGTTCCACGTCCTCTTTCACTGACCGGTGTCTCGACACAGCAACCACGCCTGCCTTAACAGAATCATTCGGAGAATAGTTTCAAGGAATGGCTTAATATTTCCGGCTGTGTTCGCTTAGCAACAGACCGTAGAACCAGTCCATCCGGATCTTCGGCCTTTGGATTCATTACATAGATTAATTGTTGGGCTAGTTGGTCTTGCATTGTTGTAGGGAAATTAGCCCGAACAAAAATCAACGCACACTAGAAGGGAAGACGAAGACAAGCGCTATACTTGCAACTGAGTTGTAAGTATAGCGCTTGTCTTCGTCGTCCTTAAGCGTTGTAATACCATATATTATGCCATTAACGAGCATTAGAGAATTTCAAATATGACATTTTTTTATCGTATACAAGTTGAATGTCAAAGACCATCGGGGTCGTATATTGAAGTCTCTAGATTTCCCGCACGCATCTTCTTTTATTTATGCATATTCCAGAGTATAATTTTCTCACCATTATTTTGAACGAGGCGCTGCTAAGGTCATAGTATTCGAAGGGTAACGAGATATACTTAAGTGGGCTTATCGGGTTAGCGAAACGTCAAGTGTAGGCAGGCTTGTGCAGGCACATAGATTACTTTTCGCTTTTATCATTTGCTCAACTGCCTGAAAGAAGTTCTAAACGCGAGACGTCACTAGTTGTCCCGTCAGCGTCACTATTTGTTTCAACGTGACCTGCAGAAGTGCCGATATGATTCAATCATTCTTTTTACGCAGTCCTTCGCACACCGCGTCCTCTAAGCTTGTCACTTCTTGAAAGCGGCGCAGTGACTAACCTGAGATGATTATCGAACCAAAATAGCCTGATTATCACAAGAGGTATCACCAGTCCAAGCTGAGAGCCTTGTATCTTGCATGCGATGCAGCTATGTTGAGTGGAGCAGCCACGAGCCTGAGGAGGGCCAGTTCAACTTTCAAGGACAACAGGACATCGTTCGCTTCCTGAAGATGGCGCAGAAGCATGACCTGCTCGTTCTGCTTAGGCCTGGACCATACATAGATTCCGAGAGGGACATGGTGCGCACTTGTCTTGGACATGTTTGCTCTTTCTCACAGTCGCTAGCGCTCATTTATTTTGATCACGCTTCATGGAAAAGTAATAGGTGTTGTGGGCGGGTAGGATAGAATCGTTGGTGTAAAAGAAATATTTCCTTAGCCGAAATATTCCTAAGTTGAATGGCGTTTCTCACATGAGGCGCATAACAGCCAGCTACCCAACCCATACAGCAAAACTGACTACGTATAGAGCTTAAAGAAGAAACCATGTGAGGTGAACGTGTACGTAAGTACATTGTGAGCGTAGGTTGAGCGTGTCAGCGGTACATTTTATTTGTTAATGGTTAAAACAGGAACAACACACATCGCAACGTTGCCTCACAAAGGTGACGTGCCTTGTAAGAGATACGCTGGTGTTGACAGAGGCCAAGCATCGAAATTACATCCCAAATGCGTTCCACGTGCATATCGCATGTCAGGGTTTAGATACAACACGATGGCACTTATGATGAATAAATCAAACGAAGAGGTTCAGCTTTGGCAGTGCCTTTTAAAGCTTTTATAACTCAGTTTCTAGTGTTCGACGCACAAGAGCAGGAAAAGAACCAACAAAGAACAAGACTTCGCTTGAGATCATTTTAGCTCAAAGATACTTTATGTGCTTTTCCCAGACCAGTACGAATCCGCAATGCCTTCTCTCTACTGTATTCTATTCTATCAGTCAATACTGGATGTCTGTATACTGGATGTCTGTATTCATCACTGCCGTGATATGCAAGCAAGTTTCACACCGACTCCAAGAAAGATAGGCACTATAAGCATGACAGGCAGTGATGACGTTGAGACAAAGTTTAGCCAGCCAGTAAGAGCCAGAGTCCGCATGATATCCACTTGAAAATACAGCTATTCCAATCACCACACGTAGAAAAACCCGTTCTTCACAGAGGGAAACAAGCAGAAGGGGCCTGAAATCATTCAGGACTGTACTCGGCGCTTCTCAAAATGCTTGTTCCTAGACCGCAGGCGCGTCCTACTTTTAGCACGTTATCGAGCATACTGTATGCTCTATTCTGCAGTGCAGCGTGGCCGCAATCACGAGAAATGTTTGGGTTGCCCAGCTGGCTGCATCCTCTACAGAGCTATGAAAGTCGACGCCTGTCTTGAGCACGAAACTTTGCGTACCTGCTGTTTATTTGTTTGTCTCGGAATAAATTCTGTGTAACTTGCCCCTTTGCCTATGCAGGGCCTGTGCGGAAGAATTCTACGTGTTTATTTCCTTAAATGATTTTTGTTTAAATTGGCTGTTTGTAGATAAGGTTTATTCAATATTAGCAAAATGGCGAACAATTTAATGTGCAACTACCTACGCAGGTCTTCAAGAATCTATTCGTACTCGTGAAATTCACGGGCGTCTATTTTTGAAAGCCGGAAGGCTTCTGCTCTTGATGTAATCTCCTTTGCTAATTTTTCCTTTCTTCAGGGCGGCCTTCCTTACTGGTTGCTGTCAACGAACCGTTCCATAGGGCTAAGGACCAGCGACCCGCGTAAGACACAATTCTGGGATATTTATGAATCTTCTCTTCGCACTGCTTACAACAATCCTCCCTCATGCATATTCAAGTATATAGAAGCGAATATTATGTCATTCTTGTGTTCTGGATAAAGCGGTCTACAGAAGAAACTGGAAAATAAAATATGCTAATTACGAGGTGACATCAAGAAGTTTCGAGTCTACCTTTGTTTTCGAGAAAGTTATTTATTTATGCACATTCAAACACTGTTACCTTCGAAATAATTCCCTTGATCAGCAATGCAGCACTCCCAGTATTCCTGCCACTTTGCCTATATGTCCTTGAAGTCTTTCCTGTACAAGTTAAGCACTTTCTGCGATTTCAGCTTGATTTCAGCAGTCGTTTCAAATCTGCGATCTTTAAGCTGTTTTTTTTTATTTGGAAAGAGAACAAAATCAGCCGAAAAAAGAAAAAAATCAGAGCCCTAGCTTCCACTACTGTGAAGAGATGCGTGGAATTTCTTGTCCCTGCCTCATACCCGCATATCCAATGCGGGTATGCGCCACATGTGATTTTATTATCGTTAATCGTGACGTAACTGACGAGCATGTGATGTTATTGATGTTAGTCATCCGTTTTGACACCTGTGCTAAGGCACAACTGGCCGGAAACCACCACGCACATGAAGCCGAAATGATGATGATGATAGTTTTTCCTACACGCGGACACGATTCTGGGGGAACTAGTCCTTAACAGCTTAGCTGTAAAAAACGCTAGCGAGTAAGGTGCGTGGGGAAGATAAATAGTGTTCTTTAAGGCCAGAAACTCGCTTGTCCACGGAGCTCTGTGAGAATTTGCATTGTCGTCGTGCAGCATCCAGACTCTTGTGCATAACAGATCGGGCTGTTTTCGCCGAACGACCTTCTTTGGACGCGCTAAAACTTGGCTGTAAAGTCCGCTGTAGATGGTCTCGCTATTCAGGGCAAATTAAAGATGACGAATGCCAGACATGTCCGAAAAAGACGATGTTCATACATTTTGTTGCGCTACGCACTTGCCTAGTAATTTTTTTCAGGTGCGGAGGCGTTGCACTTTCCCACTGCGAATGCTGTTGCTTTGTCTCAGCATCGAATACCTACCCACCCAAGTTTCGTCTTCATTGATGATCCTCGACGTGAAAGACGGGTAATTCGCAATATTTGGTTCCGGCTGACTTCGTTCTCCCCCCCCCCCCCAAAAAAAAAAAAAAAAAAAAAAAAATGGGGGCAGCTTGCTCTAGTGGTGCAAGGCTGGAGTAAACAGCGGATCTGGTGATCGACCTAGCTTCTTCCAGGTTTACTAGGCTTGGATAAGTGTTGCTAGGAAATGCTAAGTGCTGCTAGCACGGTATTCCGAATCGGATCGCCGCCGACGCGCAGATTCTCGCTTGGCCGCGCGACACGCTTCAAGATGAGCGGCTTCTTCTTCGGGTGTTCGAATCTTCTTTGGTCGTCCCATGTCAAGGCAACATGTACTCGCCACAGAGTCAACGAGAGTTCTGCCGCAGTCGCGGCGGCTCCGAGCTTTATCTCCCCGGTGACGTCACAGCCAAGCTGCGCCTCCACACTTTAACAGCTCCGCTCTTAAAACCCAGCTCAAAGCTTGCCGCTTTGCACGATTGCTGTAATCAAGCGCGAATCGCATAATGTGCTCGACACGCACAAGAAAGAAGACTTACATATTCCCAAAATGACAGGTACACCGGGAGCATTGTATTGCTGCGCAAGGGGACTATTTCGAAGATGACAGTGTTTCACTATAGATGAATAAATTACTTTCTTCAAGATAGACACGTTTCGAAACATTTTGACCCCACCTCGTAACGTGCCATGCATAAGGCGAAATTGAACTAACCAGCACGTATAGGCATGCTGTCCAGTTTATAACTGCTGATGAATGGTGTTTGCTATGTGTCTAATTTTCCCGAATTTTTTCTTTCTTGGGACATCAGTCCTACGGAACAACACTTAGCTAAAGCAGTCGCAGGGTATTTTTAATCAATTATTTTGTGGATACCATTGCTCGCAGGACAGAAAAGTGTCAGACAATGATATCTTTGCTTGCGGATGTTTGACTGCTTCGTTGCCCTGAATTACATCTCTAACTGGTCGTTCAGAGGTTGCTGAATGTTTTAACCTTGATTTTCCCACGTGAATGTGTTAGAAAAATAATACCAAACTCCGATGTTGACGCAATTGAAGCTTGAACCGGCCTGAACCCCTATCTTTTTTAAAGTATTTAGCCTCAAAGTGTCTACAGCGTGATTACATGAGGCGCGTGTAGGAAATTGCAGATGCAAACAGAGGCAATGAGATAATTCGACCAAATTTGTTCGCGTGGTTATGCTTAGTGCAGGCATTACCCTTCTGATCTGGACGTGCCACTTTGCTTATCCAAAGAAAATCTTCATTTTTCGCAGGCTACATCGGTTATGTACATCGCTACTTTTCCAAGCTCCTCCCGCTCATTCAGCCACTGCTATATGTCAACGGAGGACCTGTCATTGCTGTTCAGGCGAGTAGACTGAGGCGTTGACTTGTTGACTTGTTATGTGTGGACACTTCCCACTGATTTCATAGGCGACTCACCTCGAAAATATAAAATTTCTTGTGCGTTCTGGCAACCACTGTAGCCTTGTGCCATCAGGGAGAGCACTGGAAAGCAGGAGTATACAGTCTCTTTAAAACAGAGAGAACGTGTTATAGTAAAACTACCTTTTGCTAAACCAGTTAATTAGACTGAACAAACGCTCTACTATGTCTATAAAAAAATGTCACTGCAGAAATTTGCTTAGCTAAGCAGAGTGCTTCAACAAATAATTAGGCCTCAACAAATGAGATGAACGTAGAATACTAGGGATCAAGCGGTGTTGGCGAAATGAATTTACAAGCGTGTAACGTTACCAATGATTCTGCGCTGTGTTAGGACTTGAATATTATATGACAAACTATATTGCTGCAGTGCAAAAGTGCGTTCGCACAAAAAGGTGAGCTGCAAACATTAGCTCCTTATTGCAGTTCATAAGGAAAACGCCATTCGTCAAGGCGCGTCTCTACCTATCGCGAGGAGCTAGGGTATCAGCATGATTGACTCAGGAAAGGGTACGTTTCTCGCGCGTAGAATTGCCAATATCCCTGGGCCCTGGCTACGCCCCTGATCGAGTGATAACATTAACAACTGTAAGCAGGTGATAAACGGTCACTGCAATAAGACAGACAAGTGCGCATGTCAAAAATTTGGAGGACGCTTAAGCTTCGCTTTTAACAGCGGAACGCGATAGCATTCAAAGGTTATTGAATGCTTGTCAAGCTTCCCGGCAACTGCAGCTTTCTTTTTTCTCCACCTTCGCCTCTGCGCGCCGCTGCCGGTTTACGCTGGACGGACGGACGGACGGACGGACGGACGGACGGACGGACGGACGGACGGACGGACGGACCATCCATCCATCCATCCGTCCGTCCATCCACCGGACGGACGGACGGACGGACGGACGGACGGACGGACGGATGGATGGATGGATGGATGGATGGATGGATGGATGGATGGATGGATGGATGGATGGATGGATGGATGGATGGATGGATGGATGGATGGATGGATGGATGGATGGATGGATGGATGAGGCTGAACTCTTTAAATCGGGCGGTGGCATACGCCACCTAGCCATGACTATGAACATATTTTGTACTTTGTGGTGGGTGAAATTTCACCCCTGCCTTGATTTTATCCACCAATCAGATAATCTCTGTTTGGTTATTTCTACCCGCTTAAAGTCTATTTTGCCTTCACTGTCCCTAAACCCCAATACTTTGAACAAATCAGCCCCGTTGCTTTGCACTGTAGGGTTAAGCCCTTTACAGAAAAGTATGAGGTGTTCAGCCGTTTACTCTTCTCCACACGCACAGCACAACGTGTCTATACCTTGGTACTTGACTCGGTACATCTTAGTCCGCAATACTCCCATCCTGGCTTCAAACAACAAAGAGCTTGCCCTAGAATTATCATAGATAATTTCTTTGGCAATTTCTTGCTTGAAAGCTCTGTATGTTCCCAGTGCTGATTTCGTCTGCATCCCTGTTTTCCACAGACCCCTCTCTGTTTCCTTAACCTTTTTCTTAACCGCTGTTTTTGTAACGCTGCCGAGCAGGCGAGCGCCATCTGGATGGTGTTTTTGCAAGTAACCTACCCGGGCGTGGCGCTGTTGGTATGGTAGAAACGCTGGAAAAGGGGTTTGTGTTTGAGTTTCCTCGCACCAGAATTATGTTTTCTCGTACATTCAAATTACAATCCGACGCTGTCATGTCTGTAGGTTGTGGTTAAGTCGTACTTTACAATTTTTCTGACAGATTTTACTTTGAGAAATTCAATTAGTTCACTAACGCCTCTGCGCCACGCGGAGGGCCTGCATGGTCGGGTAACACCGTGGTCGGGGTGGTTCGGGATGATTTTATTGCGATAGCAATTATATGGACACTTCAACCGCATTTCTGCCGTCGCCGTCGTCGTCGCCGTCGTCGTCGCCGTCGTCGTCGCCGTCGCCGTCGCCGTGAGGTTCCCTATAGATAAAATCTTCGCCGCGCGCCGTATTCCCGAGCCGAAGCGTGCGGGGACGCGCGCTATCACGGAGAGCGAACACACTCAATCTCCCACGCGCAAGCAAGGAAGCGGGAAGCCAGCGCCGGAGGGAGCGGAGGGGGGGGGGGGGGGGCGCACTTCCACTCTGCCAACAACCGCGCTCGTCGCTCGCTCGCACAGTCGCTTATCTCCACACGGCTCTGACCTTTATGCGCCGTGCATTCGCCGCTCAGTTTCCGTTGAAGCGATAGACCTGCACGTACCTTCGCCCGTTGGTGCGGCGTATGCCCTTGCTGCCAGCGTTTTGACAGTCGTTGTCTGCAGTCATTCAGTGTGATCTATTCATGTTTGTTTGTGCGCGCTCACACCACGCTTGTTCAATCAGTTAGTAATAGTCGGGCCACATTTTCCAACGCACGCTACACATGCAATGCTGCCCGGGTCGGCAGTGCAGCGCTACAGGTGTGTCCCTTCGCACGCGCTGCCCATGGGAAGCGCTTCTCATCAACACCACCGTTTCACACGCGCCTTCTCGTGGTCATCGAGTCTCTCTTCATGTCGGTCTACTTACGCTGCAGCACAGCTGCTTACTTAATCAGCTCATGTTTACTACAATTCATATTGCTACCAAAGCCGCTCACCTTACTTCGTATGACAGTGCTGTGTTGCTATCGCATTCATTGCTTCGCCCTTAGGGCGAAACTGTGACATTTTCTCAGACGCCGACGCCTTTTTTTTTTGCGACACGTGGCCCTTAACGCTGTCGCGTTAATATTACTGCCTTTTTAGGCACTGTCTGATGATATATATGTGATCGGTGAAATATTTAAAATGTTGGGCTGCTGAGCACGAGGTCGCGGGATTGAATCCCGGCCACGGCGGCTGCATTTCGTTGGGGGCGAAATGCGAAAACACTCGTGTACTTAGATTTAGGTGCACGTTAAAGAACCCCAGGTGGTCAAAATTTCAGGAGTCCCCCACAACGGCGTGCCTCATAATCAGAACTGGTTTTGGCACGTAAAACCCCATAATTTTTAAATATTAAAAAAAATCGAACAAAGACTTGTAAGATGCGTTTATGGTCTTACATATTACTTTATTTCGTAAGGAACAGTATAAAGTAAGCTATCAGGCTTCACTCGCACCCTCTAAAGGCACACTAATTCAAGGAAGCACAAGAAGTTTCTAAACTAAAGTAAATGTGCCGGCTCTGGAAATGAATGCTTTAGAACACAAACCATATTAGCGGAATGAAAATATATGCGGAAAACGACAGGACATGGGACTTTTCCATACATCTTCTCCTAACTGCGCCTAATAGGTATGAAGATAACTGTGACCAACTACAAGTTTTAATGTTACAGAATTCAGGTGTACGAGTAAGTATATTAATTTTCCATTTATGTTGCCTTATGTCGGTGCTGGCTGTCGATAATCAAGATGTGGTCATCGAAGGCTTCACGTGTTTCAGCTTACAATTTTCTCCACGCAATCTCCAGGTGGAAAATGAATACGGCAGTTATGCAGCGTGCGATTACGTGTACACTGCATATCTGCGAGACATGATGCGCCGCTACTTAGGCGACGACGTCATCCTCTACACGACAGACGGCGACGCTGATGGTTACCTGAAATGCGGAAAGCTTGATGGCGCCTACACAACGGTGGACTTCGGCACAGGTATCATCATCATCAGCCTATATTTATGTCCACTGCAGGACGAAGGCCTCTGCATGCTATCTCAGATTACCCTGTCTTGCGCTAGCTGATTCCAACTTGCGCCTGCAAATTTCCTAACTTCACCAACCCAGCTAGTTTTCTGCCGTCCTCGGCTGCGATTCCCTTCTCTTGGTATCCATTCTGTAACTCTAATGGTCCACCGGTTATCCATGCTACGCATTACATGACCTGCCCAGCTCCATTTTTTCCTCTTACTGTCAGCCAGAATATCGGCTGTGCCCGTTTGCTCACTGATCCACACCGCTCTCTTACTGTCTCTTAACGTTAGACCTAATATTTTTCGTTCCATCGCTCTTTGTGCGGTCATTAACTTGTTCTCGACCTTCTTTGTTAACCTCCAAGTTTCTGCTCCATATGTTAGCACCGGTAGAATGCAATGATTGTACACGTTTCTTTTCAACGACAGTGGTAAGCTCTCAGTCAGGATTTGGAAATGCCTGCCGTATGCACTCCAATCCAATTTTATTCTTTTCTTAATTTCCTTCTCATGATCAGGGTCCCCTATGAGTAATTGACCTAGATAAGCGTACTCCTTTACAGAATCTAGAGACTGACTGGCGATCTTGAATTCTTGTTCCCTTGCCAGGCTATTGAACATTATCTTTGTCTTTTGCATACTAATCTTCAACCCCACTCTTATACTTTCTCGGTTAACGTCCTCAATCATTTGTTGTAATTCGTCTCCATTGTTGCTGAATAGGACAATGTCATCTGCAAACCGAAGGTTGCTGAGATATTCGCCGTTGATCCTCACTCCTAAGCCTTCCCAGTCTAAGAGCTTGAATACTTCTTCTAAGCACGCAGTGAATATCATTGGAGAGATTGTGTCTCCTTGTCTGACCCCTTTATTGATAGGTAACTTTCTACTTTTCTTGTGGAGAGCCAAGGTAGGTGTAGAATCCTTGTAGATATTTGCCAAGATATTCACGTATGTCTCCTGTACTCCTTGAATACGCAATGCCTCTATGACTGCTGGTATCTTACTGAATCAAATGCCTTTTCATAATCTATGAAAGCCATATAGAGAGGTTGATTGTACTCCGCAGATTTCTCGATTACCTGATTGATGACATGGATATGATCCATCGTAGAATATCCCTTTCTGAAGCCAGCCTGTTCTCTTGGTAGGCTGAAGTCAAGTGTTGCCCTGATTCTATTGGAAATTATCTTGGCGAATATCTTATACAATACTGAAAGCAAGCTAATGGGTCTATAATTCTACAATTCTATACCGTCTCCCTTCTTATGGATTATGTGCGCGAAAAATTCACAGGGTCTCTTATGTTATCTTTAAGACGACTTGTAGGCGAAAGCCCAAGTTCCGATGCATAAAAGACGGACACGTGACGCGTCTACTTAGTCTATTTCGCTTAGTCACCCCTCTTATTCGCTTACTCATCCTGTTCATTCGCTTAGTCTCTCTTAATTCGCCTACACATCCTCTTAATTCGCTTAGTGTACTTCGCTTAGTCATCTCTCTTAATTCCAAAGGTCGAGGGTTCCACTCCCACCCAAGGTCATGAGTTCGAGTACTTTAATTAACTCTATCTTAATTAACTTCGCCTTCATTAACACCAAAGGTCGCGGTTCGACTTCCACCAAAGGTCGAGGGTTCGTAGCCTTTTTGTACCTTTCGTGTCGTCGACCTATTTTCGCTCAAGGTCGACTCGACTCATGAGACGTAAGGCTTTCGCCTTAATAATATTTTAAAGTTCGTCTGAATGAAAATGCATGTCTTTATATGTGTATACATTGAGCGTCAATGTTCTGTAGCGTTACCAGGCGTTCCTCTCCGCGTGGTTGCAGGGAGTGACGTCGGTGAGGCTTTCGCTGTGCAGCGGCGGCACCAGGAACGGGGACCACTGGTGAACTCGGAGTACTACACGGGCTGGATGGACCACTGGGCCGAGCCACACTCGGTCGTGAGCACGAGCGCTCTCGTTAGCCAACTGGACAAGATGCTCAGCATGAACGCCTCCGTCAATATGCAAGTCCCTGCTACTGTCGATTTACGGCTTCGTGAAGAAATTGCGGCAGATGACTGTCGGAATGTCAGGGATGACTGTCGACATTAATGAGATTAGCATTGAAGCAACGTAGCGGCACACTGTATTGCCACCGCCGAAACACGTCATGTACATGAGGCATGTACCGCAGACCGGTCTCCTCTCTCGCCCTTCCCTCCGGGCACGCTGTGCCATCTAGCGCCACCGCCGCGAAGTCGGCGCGTGGCGCTTGCCTGAATAAATATTCAGACAAGATTGTATGAATACATATGACGCAGATTCGATTCCGCAAAGCAGCGGATAAATAAAAAAAAGTCTTTGTAATTGAAGAATGGTGCATACCCAGTGGCAGATACCCTGTGACCAACGCAGGCGCCAAATAGGTTCACTGAAGAGCGGGACATAGCCACTGGCGCATACCCTGTGTACCCAAGTTGGCGTTAAAGACGATGATTGAAGAGAAGCACACACCGAATGGCACATACCAAGTGACTCAAGTTGGCATGAAAGAGGTTAGATACAATCATACGATGGGGTATCAAAAAGTTTCGTGAGTGACTCTGTTTTAAAGAGATCAATTAAATAATTTTATTCAGTTATTGAGATATATATTGATTTATTTTTGGATAATACAAGGCATTGTCGATTCATGGGTCATGACAAGAGGAGGTGATGAACCTCCTGGCGAAGGTTAATCATCGAAACACTGTCCCCTTGCGCAGCAATGCAGCGCTCCCAGCGTTACTGTCAAGTTGCGAATATGTGCTGACTGCCTTCGTTCCGGAAGACGTCGAGCAACCTTCTGCTATTCGATCTCGATGAAAAAAACCGTGCCGGAATGGCGACTTGTGAGCTGTGCTTTTAATTTTGGGAAGAGAGCGAAAAAAGCAAGAGCCAAATCTGATGAGTAGGGTGGAAACCATGTTGTTTCCGGCGAGACACTCGCGTGTGCGGAGTGATCTGTGGCAGGGTGCATTGCTGTCGTGCAGCATCGTGTGCCCCAAATCGGGTCTCCTTTTTTTCTTTTCTTTTTTTTTTCAGATGGCCTCTCTTAGATGCCCTAAATCTTGACAGTAAAATTCGCTGTTCGTTGCCTGACCATATGGGGATGAATTCCTGATGTGCAATACCGTGAATGTAAAAAAAAAAAAGAAAAAAAAAAGATCAGCGTGCACTTTGTCGAGCTGCAGACATGCCTAGCGTTTTGTGGATTATGGAGAAGTTGGGCTTTTCACTACCACGAGGGTTCTTTGTCTACGGGTTCGTACCCGTGCACTTAAGTTTTGTCACTAGTGATGATCCCCGATCTGAAAGCCGGGTCATTCGTCAGATTTGGCTCTTGCTTATTTCGCGCTCTTCCTAAAATTAGAAATGCAACTGCAAGATCGGCAGTTTAACACGATTACATAAATCAAGCTCAAATAGCGGAAGGGTGTTCGACTCGTTCCGGAAAGAAAACGTCCAGGACGTATTCGCGAAGTGTCAGGAATGCTGGAAGCGCTGTACTGCGGCGGGAGGGAACTGTTTCAAATGTGAGATTGTTAGAATGCACATAAATAAACTGCTCTCTCCAAAACAGTGCCAGCTCGAAACTTTTTGATACCACCTCGTACATACCGCAAACTGCAGGTCAAGTTCCTAAACATTGCTAATCGCATTACTGACTTATTGACTGAGTAACTTCAATATTGATTCACTAATTCGTCTTATTTCTAACAGGTACGTCTTCCACGGAGGCACGTCATTTGGGTACAAGTCTGGAGGTAAGGACCTAAGTTTAGCATCGCTGTTCCTGAACTTCCATATGCAAGATTAGGCTAAGGGTGCCCCGTCTACGGTTGAGCGTGCGGTGGCGTAACAGTCAGCACGGGTTACGAGTAGTTGCCGTCATTGGCGATAGTGTTTGTAACTAGCAACTACATCCGACCCGCATCCCTGCGAAATAAATAAAGATGTTTGAATATACCGGAGTTATGAATTACAGTAAGGCCAAATTTATGAAGCATCAGCAGGGAGGCGCTCGCCCTCTGGTGAGTGTGCCTTGCGCCGGCCGCCATCTTTCACCGCCTTCCAGTTTTTCAGTGGCGCGCGGCCCATTTCCTGCACATCGGTGCTCCCGGTGTAACAATATCATCCACTGTTTCTGTCTCTAATTGTACAGATATTGACTGCCAAGTGGCTCGATGCTTTGAAAATATATTGTAAGAGCAATCCGTGATTAAAAGTGCCGTTAGAGGCGGCCTTATTTTTTCGTCAACTGCCATTAAATTTCTAGTCCAATGGAAATTCATATTATATGGGCTCAATATGTCGGTGAGCCTTTTGAAAGCCTAGGTTTATTGATATTTCTGTATACTTGCAGCTAACGTGGATGACCACTTCCATCCAATTCCCACCAGCTACGACTTTGACGCACCTATAACTGAGGCCGGTGATACAACGGACAAATTCTACGCCATACGGAAAACCATCACGAAGGTACATGTGCAAGTCGCAAGCATGAAGATCACAGGTTATGCACCCGGCTTCGTTATCATTGTACAGACGAACGGTTTACTGTTAGGTATCTTCGCAATAATAGATTGCACTCCTTGCGGGGCACCGCTGCCTAAGAAAGTCAGCTAAGCTTCACTCAAGGTTCGCGAGTTGAAGTTTCAGCCTTCAGTATCTGGACGGAGGGTAAGGGTGAAGAGGTACACACCGAAGTTCAGCGTGGATCGTATATTTGCAGCAGATTTGAGTGTTTTAATGAAAAAGAAAGTAGAAAGACGGTAGCTGAAATGCCAAAGGAGAAGTGAAGCTGAAACTGGCCACAACACAGCAGGAACCTCCGTGGATCGAGCACGACCGTCGAGAAATACGCATTGCAGAAGGCTACGTTGAAGAGTGAATGATCCAAATTTTCACTGAAACGCCAAAATTAATTATTCGCTTCAAGTGAAAATGTTATAACTAACCCACCGTCTTCTTAAGACCCGGCCCTGTCGATTATTTTTCAATGCACATGGATGGACGGATGGAGGTATTTTATGCAGTACCCTAATAAAAGTTGTTGCTGGGCTAGTCGGATGATGTCGTACCTTAGACCATATGATCTAAGGTACGATATGCAGTACCCGCTTGTATGAAATAAAACAATTCCATCCAGTCATCCCCACGCGCATAAAAATAACAGCCGCTTTTTTTTTCTCTCAACGCAAAACGAGAGTGATGGAACCCATGTCACAGTGGCTACGAATTAGACGACAAAGTCTGTTAGACGATGAAGTCTACAAGGTGCAATGCTTAATTTTCCTGCTAGAAGTTCAAAAAGAAACAGCGACTCGTATTTATATTGTAGCAGTGGTGACTGCGAACACTAAAGACTGTGGTAAAAGCTACTTGTGCGCGCATATATACCTCGAATGACGTATGCCTGTGTGATTGCGTTGTTCAACAGCGGGCGAAAAAGGGAAGACTCAGCCTAGAGCCGGTGTCTCAACAATGGGAAAATGAGACAAGTCCACCTGTCGAAACGTTCGCGCCAAGCTCAGTCTTCCCCTTGTTCGTCCACTGTTGAACATTTGAAGTATCCAGCTTCCTGTGAACGCTTTTTCTGTGTCGTATATGACACACGAAAAGTGCACACGTGTACAATTAAAAAAAAAAAACTGCACATGTGTACTATTAATGGGAATTAAAAACTGAACCTAAAGTAAGATGGTATCAGTGAACATGAAATGCAAAAAGTTTCATTCACACACAATATTCATTATACGCAGTACCTTCCACTGCCACCGGGACCCGTTCCAAAGCCTAAACAGAAAATGGCTCTTGGACCATTCAAGCTCAGTCGGGTGAGCTTTCTTAATTGTTTATGAGATATACCGTGTTCCTTGGTGAAAATTTCATTCAGTACCTAATTTTAATAGGGTCTGTTTTTTTTTAATTGTTGTTGCAGCTGTTCGGCCTAAGTGAGCTCCGAGAGATGCTTTCAAACGCCACAAAGACGTCAGAACGCCCCCTGACGTTCGAGGAAATCAGGCAGGTAAGGGAAAGGTCAAACGGACTCATTCATCCGTGCACCTATAATCTACAGCTGTTTCATATTTTGAAAGATTTTATTATAGTAGAAAGCCGAGGGGCCAGCGCCCCCTGAAAGTCGTACCGGCTATACTTCCCGTCGTAGAAAAGAATAAATGGTTGCGAATGCAGATACCACACAGAAAACAACGCTGGCTGTTGAGTTGTCAGTTCACTAATTCGTAGACGTGTCAACCTCACATTGTATTTATTAATAATGTGCATGGGTGTAATGCACTGAAAATAATTTGAGAAATTAACACTCGCCGTGCAAATCACCGAAGGTGCACGCAGGCTTGTAGAGCCTGCGTGCACCTTTCATCCATATTTATCAGTATCCTGGGCTTTCATGTTCGTTACATGAGAAAATATATATCGCTAGGTAGAGAAACACGTACTGCTTTCTGCCTAGAGTGCACGTTAACAGCCATGCAAGTAGGCATTCTGCAAGGCTTCCTCATGCTCCCATGTTGGACCACTGGCAACGACGTGCACATTCGTCCAAATTGCATTTAGTACATCTTTGCTTTCTCTCTGTTACATTTTGCGTACACGCGATCGACCCATTCGTTTTCACGAACAGAGACCTCGGAAAGCTGCGCGCTCAGTAATAGCCCATTGAGGAGAACGCCATGCAGCAGTTGTGCCGCTGAATGGATGGATGGATGCTATGAGCGTCCCCTTTGAAACGGGGTGGTAGGTTGCGCCACCAAGCTCTTGTTATTATTTTGCCTAATGTCCTACCTTTATTTTTGAGAAACACACAAATACAAAGAATTTGTATTTGTGTGTCTAATGGAAGACGTTCACGCCATCTATTAACAGTTTTACTGCGCAAATAGTCACAATTTTATAAGTCAGATTTCTAGTAAAATACGCGCGTGTATCGGAGTTAATAAAGCAAACCTCCTTTATTTAACAAGTGAAAAAATGCATCCTCCATAGTTTAATAGGCCGATAAATTATGCTTTTGTCGTCATATTCAGCTGCAAGCACATAAACACGCCTATAAGGGAGCTAGTTGATGCACATTTTGAAAGTAAACCGCGCGAAAGATGGGACAACAGAATTAGAGCAGCTGAAAGAACCTTGCTCCGTGTTTATCGCTGCTTAGTCGCAAAACATGTACCTTGGGCTAGCTCACCAATGCAGGTGCGTCATTAGAGCGGCTTCCTTTGTCATCTTGTTCTGTTGTACCGTGTTTAGCGGTGTTGGCTCGTAACCACACAGCTACCACGGCGCGCATCGAGCCGTCTATACCGAATGCGCTTTACTAATTTAAACTCCGACCAACAGCGGTCATGAGCAAGTCGGATATATTTAAGAGTACTTGTTCAAAGCATTGAATTGATGCTTGATAATAGGTAAAATTAACAATGGAAATAATGATCGCTAAGTTTACTCCAATATTACTTATTCGAGATTAAAAGTACATTTTGAGAGCGTTTTATCCTAACGCACTTTGTTTTAATGCGTATAAGCATTCTTTGGCGAGTACCCCGGAGAAACCGTGTTTGTCCCGTAACGCCTTGTAACCGGGAACGAATTGGTCACGGAAAAATTGGTCACGTTAAGACAATTAATCGTTATAATAGTGTAACTGTAGATGATTGGTAGCTCTAGAACAGATTAAAAAAAACAGGTCACGTCGCCGTCGCTTCGATATAGTGATTTGATGCAATAAATAAGTATAAAATGATAAGAATAACTGATTGGTAGATGTGGTTTGCAAAAAGAAAAAAAAAACACGTTGTGGTAGCGGTTCGGCTCAGTTTATACGATCGCCTTGAAGGGTTCGGATGTGCCAAGACGAGCTCTTGAAATGGCACCAAGTAACGTAAGCTTGGTGAAACGGAGAAACAGCGTCGGAACGCTGAACGACAAAGGGAGTATCTTAGTCGGCAGAAGGAACAACGAGAACAGCGACAGGAACTAGGAGATAATCAACAGCACGAAGAGGAGAAGGAGGTGTTCAGAAGCGGATCGGAAACGACGTTATAGGGTGAGGCTCGACTAAAAAAAAGTGCTACAGGAATTCTGAGAATTGTCCACTAATGCTTAAGCATTCTTTGGCTCCAGGAAAAGGCGATGGGTAGACATGGATAATCTAGCAACATAAGTAAGCAAAAGCGAAGTAACAGCAGAGCCAAAGATTGCTTACGCATTCCTAGACAATTGTCAGAATTTCTGTAGCATTTTTTCCCAGGCTTGGAACAAAAATAAGTCGGCAAAGCTCCATGAAAAAAAAGAACGAAAATGAAGTGTTTTCCTTGCGTACTTTCACGCTCATAGCTGTAGTTTACATGGCATACCAAAATCTTTTTGTGATCTGTACGACCCCCGATTGTACACATTCTGATGGTACCAGAATGCAGAAGCGACCACGCACTAATATTTTGATGTTAGTTAAAATACCACGGGAGCGTGAAATTGATACTGTTCAATGCGGCATAAATCATCGCCTATAGCGAAGCTTCTGGCTAATAAATATGTTTAGTTATTATCGGTCTATTACGAAGTGCAATAACTATACGCTGCACTCTTCGTGTGTGTCAAGTGATGCTGAATTCAGAAACATTGATCTACTGCATGCGAGCATCGACAGAGATAACAGCCACCCTTTTTTCAGCACCACTTTCTTCTCAGCACTTCTAGCCTCAGCGTCATGGTAACACCGTGCTCAAGTCAGCAGTTTAAGCTCAGCCCCCCGTAGCGTTACAAAGACATCGGCGGACTGTGCTTCTCTTCTAACGGTTCCTCGTCACGCTATATGGAAATCTAATGGGCGGGTCTTCTGATTCTTGTTTTGAACTTGTTTCCCGCCGCGGAACGAAGTTAATTACGACCAGAAAAGGGAGAAACATTTTTAGAGGGTTCAGTTGATGCTCCGATTGCTAGCTCGTTTATGGAGAAAGACGCAAAAGCAACTTTGTGGCTGCTGGCACTTTGTATCTCAAATAACTGACCTTTCTCGCAGAGCCAAGCCCTGGTGCTGTACGATACGTTCGTGTCGTTCCTGCCGCGCAACCCTGGAGCACTCGAGGTGCCTGGACTTCGGGACCGGGGATACGTCTACGTAGACGACGTACGTGGGCATACCACAACTTTCCAGCCACCGTACTGATTTTGTAAAAAGCCACAGCTTTTACAAAGCTTTTGCAGCAGTATAAAGCTGTGGCTTTAGCAAGCGCTTCAAGAACCTCAGAAAAAGTACACAATGGGGTCGAAACTAGCAACCATCACATGTAACATCCACGCGCATCACAGCGTGAGAGCCTTTTCTTATTTAAGGGTAATTGTGCTCCACCCAGATGTGCAGCAGGTCTTCGTTTCTTATGGTGCAGCCCTGGTTTTACAACGCTCTAAAGAAACAATGGCTTATAAACTGCAAAAATAAAGCTCAAAATAAAATGTGGGGACCTTTTGCTTTTGGGCGAGGAGAGGTGTCTTTAGGCCATCTTTTTCAGTTGAGCCCTGTGCTGGTGGCTACCGTGTAAGAGCGCAAGCTTTCTAATAAATATGCGGCCCCAAAGAGGTAAAGCTGTCGGCGCCTTCCCGTCCATCACTTGTACCGCGAGCGACTGACTTCATCTTGCCGTATGGAGCTGCAATTAATGACAATTTTTTTAGAAATTAACATACAAATGTCTCTAGCTGGAAATCAGTCGCTACAGACTGTCAAAACGCTGCACTTGCTTCCTTTTTCAGTACATATTTCCCTGTAGTGGATTCTTTTTTCGCACTGATGTTGTGGCTGTAATAATTATTGCGTCGGCCGTTGTTGTTTTACTTCGAGGTGAAGATGCCAAGCTTCAATGCACTATTTATGTGAGAGCGTTACATTATTTGAAGAACAAGACGAAATAATCAGTTTTCCTTAAATGCCAGTGTGCAGGGAATTTTCGCGAATGTGCACCAATGTAATGTGCCGTGTGCCAGAGAACACATACCCACTTATCTTCATGTGTATTAATTAATGCAATTTCTTTGTTATCCGTTTACAGCTTTACCAAGGCGTTATTTCCCGCATGGACAACGTGTTCGACATCATGGTGTCGGTAACTAAAGGCCAGAGATTGTCTTTGCTGGTCGAAAGCCAAGGAAGAAACGCCTACGGAGACCTCAACGATGCAAAAGTTGGTTCATATATTGTATGCTGACCTCATTGCGAATTTGTATATCTCCTCGTTCCAACGTAACAAAGCATAGCCACTTCTGGGTATACTATTATTTTTTTTAGCGTGCACAGCGTCACGAATCGATAGTTAATAATTTACACGATGTTCCAGGGAATCATTTCGGATGTCACTCTTTCTGGAATCGTGCTCACTCACTGGAACGTCACTCCCATCGACGAACGGAAGGCACTGTCTGGAAACCTTGCGGTCATTCCGCAGAAGAACCGCCACATATGCGGTGACGCTGGTTTTGCAGCGTATGAGGCGAGGTTTCCCTTGACGTTGCCTTCGCCGCTGGACACCTTCCTAAGGCTGGACCACTGGAAGAAGGCAAGGATTTGTTTAGTGTAAAAGAAAGGGGGCGGGGATTTTCAGGTGATTAGTCTTTGTTTCTTTCAAAAAACTTTTGTGATGGAGTAAACTGGGCTAGTTGGTGCTTGCTTGAGGACATATTTCAGAGCACGGACAGAATCACGATGAAAGATAGACACACGTCACAGGCGCTGCGACGTGTGTCTTTGTCCTTCATCGCGGTTGTATCGTTGCGCTATCATTACCTCCTTTCTGACGGAAGTTTGAAATACAAGTGAATGGATTCGTGTAATTTGGTGCGCGTCCTAGAACAGCTTTTCAATGTGTTTTATGTACACTACGAGCCACGCTCATTCGTGAAGCAGCTGCACCTCCACGTCGCCTCTGTGCTTGCATATCGCTGACTTAAGGTTCGCTGAGGCAAGTAATACTATGCACGTTTGTTGCATTTTTAGACTCTTTATAGGGGTACTGCCATGATGTCTTTGACTATTCATTTTTCTTTTTGCGTTGTTGAAGGTCCTAGACCTTTAAACCGTAGAAAAAATCATGAAAAGCTTCAGACCACCGTTAATAATTTAATGTAACAACTTTTCAACAGCATGTTTCGGTTTGGATGTAGCAGCATAGCGAGTGTCAAAACGTCGCAATGTTCTGCTCCCACGTGACCACATACTGTGTCGTGACGTCACGACAGAGTATCCTCCTGGAAACGAAACAGAAACTTGCTGTTAAAAAGCTGTCATATTAAATTATTAACCGTGCTCTGAAGCTTGCGGTGATTTTTTCTAAGGTTAGGTCTAGGATTTTCATTTACCGAAAGAAATAAATAGTCGAAAACATCATGTCAGTACCCCTCTTTCAGCTCACGTTCCAAGCACAGCGAAACGAAGCTCAGTGCCGAACTTGCATCTGTATTTCTTTGTTGTTCAACTCGCACTTTTCATTCTTGACGCAGGGTGCAGCCTTCTTGAACGGGTTCAACCTTGGCCGCTACTGGACGCCCATGGGTCCTCAGAAGACCCTGTACGTGCCATCCATGCTCTTCGAAACTGAAAACGTTCTCAACATTATCGAACTCGAGCAAGCGCCATGCTTGGGCCAGTCTACCGCGGAATTCGTCGACACGCCAGAACTCAATGCAACTGTACCTCTTTCTGTGCATGCTGCATTCCGAAAGCGAGGCAAATAAATAAGTTTCAACCGGGTACGGGCCATCGGACTCTCCGTTATGTCGCACTGCAACTGGTTTTGGTATTGGACGGACAGGGTACAAAGGCCTACTTCAGACGGACATTGATGCGTAAGTTGTTGCGTATACACATGCTACAACTCACATCATGCAATACACTGCGAATCTTGCTGGCTATCGCAACCACTTCTTCGTAATAAGAACGAAACAAAATTTTCACCACATTCCTCTCGACGGAGTTGTCAAGCTCTCCTTTGACGACTGAGTGTCTTCGCTTATTCTGTGAATTGAACAACAGCGTAAAAAGGTCACACAGAGACGTGTTTAATAGTAAAGAGAAAAATTTAATTTCTAACCTAAATTAGCTTATCTACAAATAGAGAATATACTTAGTGTCTTTGCATTTAGTTGTCTACTCAGAGTCGGTATCTCTCGCTATCTATCGAGTGTTAGTCCTTCTTACTTACTGCGAAGTGTCTTTGAGCAACCCAAAGATGGTTCATGGTATGTTTCCCATGGAGCCCGCTTCATACGGTAAATCTTTGGAGGGGAAGTTAAGCACCGCTGTAACACGATAGTTGGGTCTACGGTACTCGGCCCACGCTAGCTCCAGAAACAACAGGCTTCATCTCAACAAGCGCACGCTTACACTCCATAAAAAAAAGGAAAGTGCTGGCAAATCCTTCCTGCACGAGTGACTGCATATTTAACGCCACTTTTGAGAGTTCTTGTAATTGCGGATAGAGCACGTCTGCTCTGTGCCCACAGTGAACGTACTCCATCGAAAACTATCAGAACATTTGATAAGCTAGACAGCCGTCCGCTTTCTGAATACAATTTACAACAAAGCGCTTCGACCATCCAAAATCCTTCGTTCTACACCTCATTTCGTTGCAAAGATCACGCACTATACTGTTCGCAATACGGAGCAAGCTAAGCACGTTCAGGAAAAGGAAACCTTAATTTAACAAATGAGTTCAAGAGATACTTAATGAAAGAAGCAATTAATTTTCTTATGCACAACTTGTCTGACATAATCTGCGCCTGCGAGCGACGTCATGTCATTGAGGTTCACGGCACGCAGCGCGGTATTCCCGGGAGAGACGCGAATGTACAGCAGCGGAGTGTCGAATGCCGCAGTTGCCAGTGTTGGCATTTATGGCTACTTCCTACAGCTCGAGTGCGAAAGCGGGAGCAGTACAGCGGGAGCGCGAATATCGCTGTGCTTTAGATTTGCGATATGCTTTTTTTTTTTTTTTTAGGAATCCAAACCTACCTGCGCTGTCTTCGTTGTGCTGTGAACCGGCGCTCAGTACGCGCACCGCACCTCAGAGGCGAATGCGAAGGGCAGTGGCGGTACCGCTACGTTCGGTCGTTGTAAAGCAACAAAGTAAACATCGGGGACGCCCAAACTCTTTCGTTGTGCAGGCCAATTTGTTGTAGCGGTCTTCGCTACCGAGGCACTCACAATACATATTGTCACGTAGTAGTGACGCTGAAGTAAACAGTAGTAAAACTGTGTATGACGAAACTGGTTGTTTATTGGGCGAACCTGTGCCCACAAAAGCAAGCTACACTCGAAGCACAACGAAAGCGGCGAACACAGTCGGCGGTCGTCGAAATCTGATCAGCGGCGAGACGCGTCGGCTTTTATACCTGAGTCATCGAAGGTTCCAGATTAATCCCTGATGCCCGCGTGTCTTCCAGAAAGTTCTAGACAATTCGCGTCCGTCACACAATCATATAACATAAGCGTCGGTGAAAACAGGCAACGAAAAGAAGCATCGATAACGTTCTAGAAACTTCCGATACGGGCGCGTCCTGCGGCGAGCGATAACGTTTAACATTTGTTAGCCGGTGGAAAGCGGCCACCGGTGAAAGATAAACATGTATACGTGTCAATATGAAAGCTGGAACTTCGATCGGGACGTACGAAAATCATCGTTATACAAGTGATTTCGTTGTATCGGTGTTCAGCTGTGCAAAGTCTTGGCTCAAGGCCTCGGCAGACTTAAAATGTATTGTGCTAGTTTTTTGTTAGTGACAACAGGCTTAAGGGAATGACTGTGGCTGCACGCTGGTGCTACAAGTTTTCTTTCCCATTTTCCTTCATCCTTCAATCGCTATATTACCATTCCCTCACGTAGGGCGGCAAACCTAATTACTTATGTTCTAAACTCCTTACCTTTTCTTTTGCTATTCTTTCTCTCCCACTAATTGTGGTAAGCATTACGCAAGTAATATCGGGATAAGTAGTCACTCTCTCAAAAGGCAGTCAGTAATTACTTTGTTCTTATATAGAGCGCACGAAATACTATAACTTCATTGTCTCATAACGCAAAGCCTCCTTGCGGCCAGACATTTGAATTCATAGTCGACAAGCCTAATAAAGTGAGCAGTGTTGCAACAAGGACTAGATAGCCAATGTTTCTACAAGGGACACTTGTCTCCGTCATGCAACAACCTTACTGCAGTGGCGTAGCTTATAGGGGTGGCACATCGAGCATGCGACCTCTCCCAGTAAACCAACACACCCAGTAAACCCAGTAAACCACACACAGCCGACGCCTTGGCGCGCACGTGCATGTTATGACGCACTGAAATGAATCCGAACAAGGAAGGCGTTAAGTTACAGGTGCTCGATGTCGAATATAAGTCAGGCAAGTAAAACAGCCAGTGGTGACGTCACGCGAGCTCACTGGCGCGTTATTCACCGAACATCTGCACGGGACTACGAATGCGTGTTGATCGGTCTCTCTCTCTCTCTCTCTGCTACAGTCGGCATCGGCGTCATGTGAAATAATTCCCAAGCCGTGATTGCGTTCAACGGATGACTAACATTCAGAAGGTTCAAGGAGGTAAGATATCTGGTTGCACTGGCGGTCTCCGAATGAGACATCAAAAAAAATATGGCGCTGTCGTCATTCGCCTTGTTCAGATTTGATTAATTCTGTTAAGAATTATATTATTCGTTTAGAGAAAGTTTACGATATATTGTTTCACTCGAAATAATTACTTCATTAACAAATCAAATCACAATAGCGCGAAGATTATAAATTTTCTTTTTAATGCCCAGCGTAGGAAGTGAAAGCGAATGGAAAAGCGATAATGGAAGTGCACGCATATACAATAACGTCGACGACGTAAAGGAAATAAAAACATGTGATTGAGCAGCCCTGAACGAGCAACAATAATATATATTGCTATAATGCGCTACACGACGTCTTAACACTTAGACTGGGATGTAAAGTGGTACCGCAGCCTGAAACAAATATTTTGAGGCAGTGAAAACTAGTGTAGACTTGCTAAAAAAAAAAAACACGTAGGAATTTACAGCTGTTCTAAAACCGCCACGCTAAAGCGTGCACTTAAACCGAAACATTAATTTGCCAACAAGAAGCAACTACGAAAGCAAAGAGGAAATAATTGGCGGACCCTTTGTCGCTTAAGTAACGCTTAATATCTGCATAACATACTCTTGCTTCGGAAAAAAGGCTGTCCGTGGTGCGTAAGCCCAACCGACAACGTCACATATTTCGGTCGCGCGGCGTACGCGGACGGTTGATGTCATGGATCCGTCGACACCGACAGAGAAAGGCAAGCAGCGCCTCCTCACCCTCAATTTTAGCCCTTTACTACACTTTAGATGGATTAAAAAGGCTATAGTTTATAGTTCATAGTTTACACACAGCTTACGTAGATATGAGTGATGGGAATCCTACCTTTCGACCCAAAGGCTGTTCGCGCCACAGGCACAGAGTGACTATGCTAATGTTGAAAGTTGAGATTGATTACTGGCACTATGAAATATGGTTACAGCAGAAGGCAAGACGAAGACATAGCCTCGAGCGGCACAGCGCCCATCTCTACTTATGTCTTCGTCCTTCCCAGTGCTGCAACCCACGTTTCCTAATGACAGGCTGACTAGGTCGCAGCGAAGGCTGCTACTACATCAGCTATGTTCTTGTAATTACTCATACAACGGACTGCCAATAAAGCCAGTCAAGAAATGTACCGTGTGCCCACCCTGTGTTTTCGGTGTGGATAAAGTATCCACCACGATATACACTAAAATATGCTCGCGGAAATTAATTTACATGAAATGCCCAAGTTTCAGGGCCAGCCTTTCTTTTGGACATAATATACAGTCTCTACCTAACTTTCAGTGCGCTTTTATTATCCAAAGTAAAATGGCTTTATTTTTGAAGGCGCTTTGAAATATTTTATTTCGATACGAAGCCGTAAATGCGCGACACTGTGCGGGGTTTACAGTGACGGAATGGTGACTGGGCGAAACGCAAATCGTCACATGACTCACTTTAAAATACAGGAACCTAAGTCATCACGGCGGCCATATATAATTCAAACACGAACACTTCGAGTCGGTACAGATAGCAATATTTTGACCAACACAGAACGCCACCGGCCTAGCTAGCGCCACATATAGCAAGGTTTTGTACGTCATTGTATCGAAGCTAGCGGAGGGCCGTGTTGAATCTGGCGGTTTTTACAACGAAACGAGATTTTTACAAAAGATGCAACCGAATGCGTTCTCATAGGACCATGCAGAAATTTTATTTCTACAAAATTATTGCAGTATGGCTCTGGTGCTGCCATGGACAACGAGGCTTCCAAAGTACGCCGAGCATTACGCGTTGGCTGGTCCCCTGACGTTCTTTCGTTCACTGGAACTGATTTGGCGCGATGATCGGCAGTGGAAGACCTTCCACTATCTTCTACTCATCATGAATGAGATACCTGACAAGAAACAATTCGTACACTAAGCGACAGTTCGCTTTGCGCTCGACTCACCCCATGAACCCCTCGCGAAACCTCTTGTCTTAAGGTTAGAATTATAGAACACTTACGTTGTCCTCCATATTAAGTTCCTCTAACGGCTTAGAAGGAATGTGGTGCCCGAAATTTCAACCGGGCCTTGCTGGGGTCTCCGTTAAAATCGGTGCACTGCCACTCCAAGACTCGAGAAGGCACCTGCGTGAGCCTGCACGCATCCGATCCGATTGCGGCGCTCGAGATCCACTTGCGGCCTGGCGCCTTCTCAAAAAGCAGGGCGAGGTATCACGTGAGCGGATGCATGGCCGCCATCTCAGCACTTTTTCCAT
This sequence comes from Dermacentor silvarum, assembly GCF_013339745.2. Taxonomy (NCBI): domain Eukaryota; kingdom Metazoa; phylum Arthropoda; class Arachnida; order Ixodida; family Ixodidae; genus Dermacentor; species Dermacentor silvarum. The sequence continues at coordinate 26,737,238 of NC_051157.2, forward strand.
CATTATAGCTGCCCAGATACACATCGAAGAGCTCGCTTGAGATTCCGAATTAAATGGTTGCCTCGACTCTGTCTCTCTTTATTTTAAAGTCATTTATCACTGAAATTATTAAAATTTTCCTCCGTTTTTGTATTTCTATCTACATTAAAAATTCAGGACTCGAAATTCCGAAAGGAATTTTGCCAGCGCATACGGCGGTTGTTGTGTCCGAAGTTTGTTCGCTGCGAAGACGCGGCTGGCCTGGGTGGTTGCTGACGATGCCAGCCCGAATAATCCAGCGCACATTGTCCGCAGGCCCACAACCCTCCCGGCATACACTGCGGCGACCGCCCGCACACATATTTTATGGATGTACCACTCTCCGTTCCCTGCACTACTTTAACATACGTCCCTATCCTTGTGCGACGTACATCGAACACTGGTCACCATCCCAGACTTACACTACGCTATATACATATATAGGTCGATGATATCACCCTTTGGATGAATCGTGGCTCGGCAAGAACACCCGGCAGCGTACATCTTATCCGCCATCAAGTACGCTGATGGGGGTAGCCTGGCCTGAGGCCACCTGCTCATTAATCCGTTGAGTGACAATAAAGGCTCTCTCTCTCTCTCCCCACATCACTCCCCGTTTTTAACGAAATACGCGTACTGCTTAAAACGAATTCCAATGGCTGTCACGATGACTTTATTAAGACGTGGGTTTACTGCAACCACCAAAATTCAATCCGCCTGCAAAAAAAAAAAGAAAAAAGAAAAGAAGTTGATCGAAATGTCATCTACATGCATCTGCCAATCGCCAGCTAGACCAGCTTTCCTTGCAAATTAATAATCTTTATTATTCTTTGCCTTTACCGGCCACATTCCCCTACAACTCATCTTCTTTCTGTTGCTCTAACTGACCGCCGAATCTGCTTATCGGGTGTCTTGCCGAAATGCTCTGATTTAACTTAAGAAAAATCAGATGATTAATACATAATAGAACAACATTCTACTGTATTTTTCTATGACATGAAGCATAATACTTATCATTGCTGAATAGCACGCGATTATCCTATTGGAACAACGCCAGTCAGGAAGAGGATCAAGCAAGCAATGGAGAAAGGTTCAAATCGCAGCTTGCAAAGCTTCATTGGCGAGGGCTTCACAATCCACGAGAAATGTACATAGTACCTACATTTATTTGGCTTGGCGCTCTAGCTGTATTGGTTGTTCGATTTGAAATTGTTGGAATCAGTGCACTACAGCTCCTAGAGGGGTGGCACGGTGCTCATGCAAAGGAAGCGATGTCAGCTCAGAAGCGCAGACATGTTTTCCCACGCAGCAGCAGAAAAACAGGATAGAAATAAAAGAACGGCAGACGGGATCACGCGTCCCGGGCTATCAAATATCAACCACGGCGCACAGGAAATTCGCGGCTGAGAGGTGCCAAGTCAACTCCTTCCTGCCTTCGTTGCTATTTCACTCTCTTTCCCCTATTACTCTCTCCTCCTAGCCGTAAAGGAGAACGGACTGATGAATAATCTGGTCGTCATTCTTCGTCTGCCAGGTGAGAAGAGATAAAGTTTTCGAGGCCGCTTATCCTTTGAATGTGAAGCAAGCAGTAGAGTCAGAGGCTCAGTCCTCCCGGACGTGTCACCAGGGTGTGTTATTCATTTAGCGTGTGTGGTCGAGTGGGTCGTCAGCCAGCTAAGCACTTCATCTATCGCATCGCATTAACCTAGATAACTCGGAGTGCATGTGGGTTCGTCACGAGGCGTGGGAGGCAGCCTATGGAGATCTGTCTCACTCGCATATGAACAAACTCTGGCATCGTGAAGTGATTGATGTAGTTCTTCGCATGTATCGCTGGACTATACAGGGCCAGTTTGACGGTACGAAAGTGCATTAGACTGAACGCGGAGATTTGGCTGGGTTCGGTCTCCTTCTACCAATGGCGCATGCCAACCGACTCTCGGCGGTAATTTCTAGAACGCAGGATCTCAGTGAATGATTTTATGGACACAGTACACAGAACTGGAAAACGCAAGCATGTGTTTTGCGCTTGAATGCGAAATCGCTTCGCGTGTCATTGAACGCAACACACTTGTGCACTAACGGCAGATGTCGCGTTTTTATTTTTTATTTCTTTTATGAGAGCGTGATAAAGAGAAAACATTACTTAATTTACTCCATTTTCCGAGAGCTCACGCTTTCTTGAGCAAGTTGCACCTATGACTGAGACTGGTAATGCTTAATTTCTTCTCCATTCAACCTTGCCGCTGTAATAATTTTATCCGCTGCAGGCGCTCGACAGGCAGTTGTATTTACGAGAGAACAGCGGCGCTGTTGCTTGGGGTGGCAGCACAGCGTAGCGGAAACTAAACCAAGCGCCGAGCCACACGCCGTCCATGGAATAAGATAAAGAGAGCCAGTGCGACAAGGAAGTTGAGTGCCAGATATAAGTGTGGGAAAGAGATAGCAGATCCTTTCGTCGGCACGCGAAGAAGCGTATGTCAGAAGACAACATGCTCTTGAAGTTCATCCCACTGCTTCTGAGGTACGTCACATTTCTGCTTCTCCATCTAAAGAGGACATGTTTCCGTAATACACGGAGGCTACAGTGGGAACATGATGAACTGATGCGACCGTAACAGAAACTTATTGTCTATGTCTTGCGATTTACCCTTACGCGATATTTCGTCGTTTCTGTATATATATATATAGCGCCAGCTTGTCTTAACTTGCGTAAGGAATGCATAACTGGACTCCAGCTGCAGAATTAAATAGAACATCTATCTTTCCAAGTTCTTGTGTTAAGTGCAAGACTGATTAATCGATGTATTTACCCAATGCCCTCTGTAATGCGGCCGCCGCGGTATTCTCATCTTGCGTTCAGTCGCAGAATACGCCATAACGTGTTAACTGATATGAGTGGAAAAACGTAGGGCAAAATTAACTGGCTCAAAATATTAATACTTGCGACAGTTTAGGCAACATACCAAGTGAAGCGCTCGGTTTGCTTCTCTGAAACATTGGAAGGAAAATCTCAGGAAAGGGTGTAGCGCTCCCCCCCCCCTCCCCCCGCCCTCATCACCAAAAGATCTAAAAAGGTAATTTTAAGTCTACGCTTTCTTTCAACAGTCATGTCCGTCCAGCTCTGGCCTTTATGTATGCTCATGTAGAACAAAGTAAACAAACCAATGAGGTTATTAATCGCAACGTTACTGATTCATAGTGCTGCGCGCAATATTTTCGCAGGCTGCCGCCCTGCTTAGGATAAGATTTGCAATGTTAGAAATAAAAACATTTCCTGGGTCTCTAAATGGAACAAAATGCATAACTGAAGTTGTTTTACGAATCAGTGCAAACCTTGATTGCGCTCTGTCCCCCAAACTTGCTCTGGCATGTAATCCCCAAATTCAGCATTCAGTTGGGGAAGTTTGTGTGACATTATAGGATCACGCTTGGGTAGGCTCGTGCCAATTAATGCGGTAACAATGCACCGCAGAGTGCTTACGGTGCGCCGCAAGAACTATCACTGCTGTGAAGTGGCCTCTGCTCATGACAGATGTTATAAGTGGCGCCATGATACTTTTAGAAATACTCAAAATTTTGTGCCGCTCATTCTTTCTTACGTGCAGGTTTAAAATTTGTCCAAATTATCAAACAAAGTGCCACGCGTACTCTTAAAGCTGACCGCGAATTTACTGTGGTGCAAGGGCATCTTACATCGTTTAATTTACATGTCTTACAACCTTTCTTTAAGCTCTATTGGAGAAATTTAGAATCCGTTCATTTCGACGCCGTGAGAAGGTATCAACGTTAGGTATCAATTACCTACAGTTCATGACTGATTGGAGGACGTGCATTAGCAAGGCTTCGGAAACTATAGGCTTGTTAGAAGGAACTAAATGGTAGTTTCAATGTATTCGCAGCTTATTACTACGCATGTGGCACCTGTTCGCGCTACAGTTTGCAGAAAGCAAAATAAAAGGCCCATTTTCTAGAAAACAGCCATTAAAATACATCTTGCAGTATCTTTCGTGATCGAACCAGCTCTCGGTACGGTCGCACGAGCATACAAATGGCAATGAACAGTTGATTTCTTATCTTGCTTGTAATTCGAGTATTGTTCAGCAACGAGATAATGTGACGCTTTCCCCACGCAAGTAGCCTCTGTTATCGCGACAGCTGCAGGCTCTCCAGGACTCTTCTGTGGTCGCTACAAATGCTCCTGATGTGCACGATGCCTTTATGTCAGCTGTGGCTCTAAATATACGTTGTGCACAGGGTCACAGTTCGCAGAACAGACGGGCTGTCGTGAAATTTTCGTTTTTTTCGGCGTGAACACTAAAATGAGGCTCCCAATAAGGTCTTATATTTAAACTGCTTCATGAACAAGTGCGTGCAGCACAGCTCTAGATAATAACGCGCGGAAAAAAGAAGTGATAAACTCTAGCTGAATATGACAGAGTTAGGTTAGAATAGTTTTACTTCAGGAAGAAAAAATGAACTTGTAAAACCAAATTTTACGGTAAATTTTTGCAACAAAGCTCGGTGTCAGTACATGAAAATTTGGAAAGAAATTGTCGGAGGACATAAGTATCTTTGAACCTGCAGGAGTTCATAAAAGCGGCACATATTTCTTGCGCAAGCGGGTTCCCGTGTCAGATTTCTTTATTCATATCATTATTATTATTGCGATAGAAATGATACGGATGCTCGACGCGCATTCGCACCATCGACACCGCCGCCGCCGTTGTGCTGTCCCGCTATCGACGGCGCATGCGTGGCCCGAGTGCAGGGGGTGAGTGGGTCTGTAGTAACGCCGTCATGCGGGTGTGAGCATTGTGCGCATCGATATGTTTCGAGGCAACAAAACAACAACTATTACTATGGGCACACTAGCGTTTCTGCTTAGCTGCTGAGCGTAAGCTTGTCTGAGCAGTAAACGTCCGGCTAACATTGCCTAATATTCCACAGGGCGTTGACTAACGCCGACGGTTTCTCGTCAGTCTAACTTCCTGCACCGTTGAGGTGCGATGCACACGTCGCCACTGGCTGCGCTCCTCATTACGCCAACGTTATGAGACGCCTGGTGCTGTTCCTCCTACCCATTACAGTTACCTTGCTTACTGTCGTACTCGCGTATAAATAGAAAACCGTTAGAGGAGTTTAAGTGCAAGGCTAAACCTTGCTATCGCTGTCAATGATTCGCCCTTTGGGAGAAATTGCCATTTGTTTTAGGGACGAAGCTCCTTAGGGTGTGGGTCTGTCCCTCCTCTGTAGTAGTAGTAGTCGTCGTAGTAGATAGCCACGTCTACTTTTATGAAAAAAAAAATTTCCGATAGTTGCGTCCGTATAGCGCGGAATCGAACCAGGGACCCCTCGCTTCCGAACGCGCGGCGCTAACCACTACGCCACGAAGCGCACATGGACACATGCACCACGATGACAATAAATACCCAACGTTAACGAAAGACTGCGCGTTTCTAACGCGTTTGTGCTAGCGCGTTACGGCCTGTGTAAGAAGCTGGTGTAAGACGCTGTGGCCTAGCTCCGCCTTACCCCCGTATTCATAAACGCTCCTCGACTTGAACTTGACTTGCCACCGCCTTGGACAGCGCGTTCGAAACGCGTTGAAGGCGGTGGATGATAAGTGGTTCTTGAGGGAAAGGGAAAGGTTGGCGCTATCTTCTGCAGCCCTTGAGGGAGCACGGCTCAGCGCCAACGGGGAGGGGTAAGTGGGAGCGAAAGAAGGGATAGAGTGGAGTCGCCATGGCTGGGCGAAGCAAAACCGGCAGGCATAGGCGGCACGTATCAGGCCGAGATGGAAGGCCTTGGTGTGCTGCAGAGTCTGTGGAGATAGATAGATAAGTGGTTCTTGAGGGAAAGGGAAAGGTTGGCGCTATCTTCTGCAGCCCTTGAGGGAGCACGGCTCAGCGCCATCGGTGGCAAGTCAAGTTCAAGTCGAGGAGCGTTTATGAATACGGGGGTTATACTCTCTCAGCAGTCATGTGATGACGTCGGCAAACGCGGTGCACGTTCCGGCATGTGTAAACGGCTGCGTAAGACGCTGTGGCCTCTCCCCCTTACTAGAGAGTACTGCACGTTTCTAACGCGTTTGTGCTAGCGTCCCCTTAAGCGGGAGATGGTGCAATTATAATGAAGGGCGCTGTTATAAAATAGGAATGACGTCACATATGGCGCGTGTCATTGGTAGAAGTCAATCGTTCGATTTAGTGCGGCGAGACTGGGCGAATTACACGGAAGATTCACGGTTTACCGATGATTCCCTCCGGAGCTTCGCCCACTCATCATCATTCACCCCGTGGATATGCGGTGTTTTTTTATTGCGATAGCAATTATATGGACACTCCAAAGCGGATTTCTGCCGTCGCCGTCGCTGTGAGGTTCCGTATGACGTCAACGGCGATGAAATCGTCGCCGCGCGCCGTATGCTGTGTGTGCAAGTGAAACGGCGCGAGGGACGCGCGCTTAATTTCACGGGGAGCGAACGCACAGCGGAGAGCAAACGCGCGTTCTGCGCCATGTTCCATAAAAGGCTGCAGAATTAAGCGTCTCTTTCCTCCTTTACAATCACCATAGATATATGGGCAAACGCGACGTCTTCCATCACGCGAAAGGCCATGGGGGGACGGGAGGCAGGGAGGGGAGGCGACGTTTAGCTGCGGCACCAAATGCCTATTTATATAAAAAACGTTGCGAGGCGAGAAGGTGCTAAAGGCTTCCGACGCTGCTCGACGAATGTCCCGTTCTGATTTCGTCGAAAACCTCCGAGCCGCCCCCAGAGGCACCGGCAACAGTCACCAACGCCGCACGCGTTCGGTGCGAACGCGGGCAAAACGCCGACGGCGTCGACAACAGTTCTGCGCGTTGCTGGTGCCGCTGCATGTCCAAGTTTATACAGTTGATAAAACTACTATCCTTACTCCGTATAGCTATCTACTAATTTGCTATCGCAATTGATGGTTTGCCTTTCGGATGAAACCGCGACAATTTTTTGTAGATTCAGAAACGGTATTTGTCCATCTTACAGTTCGTTAACTTCACAATTAATAGCGCATCTTGACGACCCATTTTAATCTTTATTACTGCCATGAAAATGATCAATAGTAATAAAATCCCCCATATTTTTACTCAGACCATTAACGCCAGAAAACAGCGCGCAGTTTGAAAACTATAACGAGTGCCAACAACTTCGCCATGTCTCCAAACAATTAGGTCTAGAAAAATCACAGAACGCAATATCAAAAGTACAGCACCACCCACACACAAAAAAGAACAAAAAAAAAAACAATGAGCGACAGCTAATTATTTTGTCACGTTTGGCAATTTTTGTCATCTGCAGTGTTGCGTGCTCTCAGGCCCAATTTTCTTCATGGAACGCATTCGGTGACTCAAGCCAGGAAAGAAATTTCACCGGTAAGAGCATGAACGAGAAAATTTGGGCGTTTTTAGCTTCATCAAATCGACATTGTTCAAGCACTGCTATTACCGCTCATACCAAGTGCTGATTACCAGGTTGTCTTGTACAGTACAGCCGGCGCAGGCGCTCTTGGCAGCTGATTGATGCCGCAATGGTAGGGATGCAGCGCAGCGTTAACGGTTATATAAACATTACCACTGATCGTGTAGCGTTTTCCTCGTACTTGAATGGACAGTTCTAAAGTAGCGTATCAAAAAAGTTTGAGTACAGTAGAACAAAACTTCCCCCTAAGAAACACTCCGTAAGCTCATCCTGTGAGCTCGTCAGTGTTAGCAGATCTTTGAATCTTCACTCGTGTAGAGCTGTAATAGGTTAGAGCGAGATCAGGCTGTTAGATCCGAATAAGGTGTTAGCGCGATCATAGGCGTGTTATTCCGGGATAAAACGTAAAAACGAAAGCATGCCGCTGTCACCTTGAATTTCTCGTAGCACCTCCTCATGAGGTCACAAATTTCGGTAGCATCTGACGGGGTTAATTCGGTGTTCATCACCAAAAAAAAAAAACATTTTTTAAAAAATTTTCAAGTAAACAAAATATCAGCCTGGCAACTATAATGAGATTTTCATATTGAACAAAACGGCCGAAATACGAGAAAATGTGGCGAAATTTGCGATGCCACAGTGATGCTATAAAATTCACCGTTATGTTGCGAAATTCGAAAACCGAAGTTTCGCCGTTAGTTTCAATGCTACTTCCTCACCCCGAAGTAAAATAAACATATCTGAATAACTTGGAAATGCAAACTCATAAACATTTTTGTATTGTCTCTTTAAACAAAATATACCAATTTAGCTTCAAGGTGAGCTAAACACTAATTGCGGCTGTGTTCTTCTTAGGCTACAATGAGCAATGCAAGCTGGCCAGCATAGCGGATCGCTTCGACTGCTACCCAGAGCCTGGATCTTCACAGAAGGGTTGTGAGGCCCGAGGTTGCTGCTGGGGCGCGCTAGGCGACGCCTCGGATGGACAACCTAACATTCCTTACTGCTATTACCCCGCCGACTATCAGGGGTACGGGCTCGACGGCTTAGATCGCTCTCCGGATGGAATCTCGGCGAGGCTCAGCAGGAAAATTCCTTCGGGCATCGACAAGGACGTGCAGTCTGTGGCAGTGAACGTCGTCTTCTACGCGAACGACACAGCCAGGATCACGGTGAGCGAATTTCGGCATCAGAAGAGTCCTGTCTCGACGTGGGAGCTTCGCTCGTAAACTTGCACTGGACTAAAACACTGTATGGCTCCGATATTTCGAAGAAGGGCGGATTCCGCGGATTTGGCAACGTCCAGGATGGCTAAAGACACTGTTCGAGTTTGGTGAATGTGTTGCTGTCCTTGGTGAATATTTGTGCGAACACCCGCAAGGGGCATGAAATGCGCAAATAAAATTAATTGGCTACAAAACCCCCTTTACTTCGTAATTGAACCTTAGTGGACCTTAGCGGACTGATGGTAATAAAGTCGATGAAAGATGAAAGAATACTCATTTACTTAGGATCCTCAGATGGATGGATGCATGGATGGTATGAGCGTTCCCCATTGAAACGGGGCAGTGGGTTGCGCCACGAATCTCTTTTTCTTATTTTGCCGAATGTCATGCCTAAATATTTTTTTAACAGACACGCAGACTTGCATATCTGTAAGCGCCAATAACGCAGAAAACTACGAAAGCGTTACTGCGGTTCTTCAAGTCAACAGGGGCGGTATTCTGTAAGAGTCGACCTAGTGGACTGTCCATTTCGGCTGTCGCTAATTGGCTGCTGCTTGACGTGCAGGAAGGAGACTGGCTCGCACCTTCCTGCACATCAAGCAGCACCCAATCAGCGACAGCCGAAATGGACAGTCCACTAGATAGACTCTTACAGAATACCGCCCCAGGTCTCTGAGAGCGTTTATAGACTGTGTGTGCACAATGCGCGCGCAGCAAGTGTTCTCTTTCTCTCCCTTCTTTCGCTCTCATCGCTCTTTTATCCCTGTGCAGGGTATACCGCGCGCGCGTCTGGTTAACCCTTCCCACCTTTCCTTTCTTTCGCGCTCTCTATTCCAGGCTTGCATTACTTTCGAAGTAAGCGTCGACAAAACGTGACCCGGACAGATTGGCGCTGTACGCATAATTTTCCCACATAGCCTTTCATACGTTATGCGAGAAAATCTGCGTAAAACGCCAAAATATTCGTTTCAGATAAGGGTACATGAATAATTAGGGCTATAGTCTCGTGATTTCGTAATTTGCACATATTTGATTATTGCAGTTCGGAAACATGATTAATGTGCCCGAAAACACCCGTGTACTTAGATTTAGGTGCACGTTAAAGAACCCCAGGTGGTCCAAATTTCCGGAGTCCCCCACTACGGCGTGCCTCATAATCAGAACTGGTTTTGGCACGTAAAACCCCATAATTTTTAATGTGCCCGAGAAGCATAAACCATCCTCAAAGCAGCATTCCTGCAGCTCCCACTGCAACTAAAGTGAAATTTGCGAAAGCGAAATTTTGAAGACGCTGTATTATAATTTGTTTTCAGCGCTTTCGCAGACTTGTTAAGTCATGATCGACAGTTAATGATTGACTAATGAGCAGTGTGGCACGCAAGAATATTTTTTTTAGTCGACGTCATAGTATTCTTGCTCTAAAAACATTATTCCGAACCATGACAATTCCAGCATTAAAAGCTTGAAGCTAGAAAAAAAAAAAACACGCGGCTTTAATCAATTTTTTGTTTGTATGACGAGTTCAAACTGAATGAAACAGACATGCAGCAATGACTATATTTACTGGCAGAGAGAGAAAACTTAGGTTTTGGAAGAAGGTATCACGTTTTGCTAAGAATCCTTTCTCCTAACCACGTGTGGTGCTGCGGTAGCCTAGTGGCTATGGGATAGCGCTGCTGAGCTCGAGGTCAGGGGTTCGATCCCGGTCGCATTTCTATGGGGGCAAAGTGCAAAAACGACCATGTACTTAGGCTTAAATGCGCATGAATTCAATTTACCTACATGCGCCCGCATGCCGGTGGTGACGCAGAAAGTCAGCTTCATAAGGTACGTGTAAAAATTAAAAATTACCTTATGGGGTTATACGTGCCAAAACCACCATCCGATTATGAGGCACGCCGTAGTGGGGGACTCCGGATTAATTCGGACCACCTGCGGCCGCATTTCGCCCCCATTGAAATGCGGCCGCCGTGGCCGGGATTCGATCCCGCGACCTCGTGCTCAGTTAGGTACGTGTATCGATTGTCACCAATAAAACAGTAATCAGGCTAATTCGACAACATTGCGCATTTTTCAGATTCTGGATGCCACTCAAACACGATTCACGCCACCTGTGCCAAAGATTCCCGCACGGACATGTACAGGTAGCCGGCTATACGACGTGAGCATCTCGAAAGATGGCCAATTAAGAGTCTACCGCCTCGATCGTCAATCAACGACTATGTAAGTTTACACTTACATTAATAATAACACAGAAGTATTCAAAGCAAGCGTGGTTAATTCAGTAGCGTTGTCATTAAGAAATGCATGCCCACCGACATGCAATATGTCTAGCCCTAGCACATGCTCTGGTCCATGTGTATGACACGCAAACAGATCAGCAGAGCCGGAATTCAAAAGTAGTCTAGAGCGGTTTGTAAAGACGGGCACTGGACATTCGTGATATAGCGAGGCAAAACATAAGCAAGTGCGGCTGCCCAATGACATATAGTTGTTAGCAACAAAAATATTAACCCCAACCAATGTCTTCAAACAGAGCATTTTTTTCTTCCAACCAACAGTCGAAATAGCTTGGATCATTGGGCATGTGACACTGGATATGTGCCGTTATTTAATGTACCTATTTCACGCCAACTTGGGTCACTTGTTATGTGTCACATGTTCTGCCTCTTCAATAACAAATATTTATCCTTTAAAATATGCCATCAGTCATAGAGGCTTTGCGTAATCAAGAAGTGCAGGAGGCATATATAAATATCTTGGGAAATATCTACAAAGATTCCACAGCTACATTATATTGGTTCTCCACAAGAAAAGTAGGAAGCTACCTATCAAGAAAGGGGTCAGGTAAGGAGACACAATCTCTGCAATGTTATTCACGGCATGCTTATAAGAAGTATTCAAGCTATTAGACTGCGAAGACTTAGGAATGAGGATCAACGGCGAATACCTCAGCAACCTCCGGTTTGCAGATGATATTGTCCTGTTCAGCACCAATGGGGTCAAATTACAACAGATGTTTGAGTACCTTAACCGAGAAAGTGCAAGAGTGGGGTTGGAGATTACTATGCAGAAGACAAAGATCATGTTCAATAGCCTGGCAAGGGAACAAGAATTCAGGATTGCCAGTCAGCCTCTAGAGTCTGTAAAGGAATACGTTTCTCTAGGTCAATTACTCAAAGGGGACCCTCATCATGAGAACGAAATTTACAGAATAAAATTGGGTTGGATTGTATACGGCAAGCATGCATTCCCAAATCCTGACTGGGAGCCTACCGCTGTCGTTAGAAAGAAAAGAGTACAAGAATTGCATTCTACCGGTGCTAACATATGGGGCAGGAACTTGAAGGTTAACAAAGAGGCTCGAGAACAAATTAAGGACCACACAAAGAGCGATGGAGCGAAAAATGTTAGGCCTAACGTTAAGAGACAGGAAGATAGCGGTGTAGATCAGATAGCAAACGGGGATAGCCGATATTCTAGCTGACATTAAGAGAAAAAAGAAAGGAGCTGGGCAGGCCATGTAATGCGTAGGATGGATAACCGGTGGACCATTAGAGTTACAGAATGGGTACCAAGAGAAGGGAAGCGCAATCGAGAACGGCAGAAAACTAGGTGTGGTGATGACGTTTGGAAATTTTCAGGCACACGTTGGAATCAGCTATAGCGCAAGACAGGGGTAATTGTAGATCGCAGGGAGAGGTTTTCGTCCTGCAGTGGACATAAATATAGGTTGCTGCTGCTGATGATGATCCTTTAAAATAAACTTGTCTGAATATACAAAGGTTGTTTAATGACGAGTGAGACATGTTCTGAAAAAGACTATTTCTGAAAATTATTCATCGGCGCTTTTATCCCTCTCTATTTACTCCCCAGTAAGCGAAATAGGTGTGTCCCACTGTTTCTACCAAGCTTAGATAATATTGTTACGCGCGGCAGGTCAATGCAAGGCAGGTCAATCGGAATGGCTGGCGAAAAAGACAACTGTGCTCACTTGCACTGCTTGGACGCCAGCTGGGAAGATATGGCTGGACGACAATGATTTTTATAGGAAATAAACGGAAATCAGCGCAGGCTGGCATATTATGCTTTAGCAAGAACAAGTTGTGGTGCACTGGTGGTGCTGTCAAGTATGCGGAATTCATTCTACTTTTATCGTCTAATGCCTTTCTGTGCCGGAATTTGGAATTTATACCAACGGCATTTATACCTATACATAAACTTCACCCATTGCTCTTCTTTTCCAGTTTCCACACGAACCTGTCACGCCTCGTGTTCACCGACCAGTTCCTTCAGCTTTCCACACTCCTGCCATCGGACTACGTGTATGGTCTGGGTGAACAATGGACCACCCTTCGCCGAAACGTCAGCTGGACCAGTCGTTTCTTCTTCAACCGCGACCGAGCTCCTGCGGTCTGCATTCACATTAGCAACGTTCATCCAAAGAAAAAAACTATCTTGCGTATTGGCGTTGTAAATATTCGGTCAAGTAGTGCTCCAGGGAAAGCCACGTTTCTTTTCCGTCTCACTGATTCGCAGCGGGCGCTCGCATTGCCTTGTATATTACCCAGCGTTTCTGAACCATGTTATAAGGTGTACTTTGGCTAGGCTACTATAAGAGTTAAGCGTGCAACATTGTGTAAAATAATAAAACCGTGATGATATGCTTATATATAAAAATATTTCATTGATTTTTTAAATCTCTGTAATGCTATGAATGAAAAGTGTACGCTTATATGACATAAGTACTTGAAAGGTGGCGACAGCGATGAATATTAAGTCGTTACAAAGGCATCTAACTTCGGTAATTTACTGGTATGAAATGCTGGCAATTTACGCTATTTTGATCAAATGTGAACACTCCAAACCACAATATATATTTTTTCTCGTCGCAGTAAAGATGACCTTTCCACGCGTCTCATGCATTTATATTCGCTCGCGGCAAACCTCATTTAGCCATGGCTACAGTGTACTAGAATAGCTCTTCTAGTACACTGTAGCCATGGCTAAAGATCAGTGTATCAGGGCTGCCTAAAATACGTTTCTCACTCGCATCAGCGGTAGACTGCATTTATCTCCATTATGAAACTACCGCTGCCCGACTGTTACACTTACATATGTGTACGCTTGCTCACACAAGTGTATGTAGCGTGAACATCGTGAGAATGCCGAATTTCTTCGCGACGTAAAGAACGCAACAGTAAATCGAAGGATTCACGCTTCTCATGCACAATACGTGGTACAAAGCTTGCGACTAAACCTCCACACATTAAACCACGACCCTGAGTATGTTTGTCTGCTTGTTTGTTTGATCTTATTTATGCTACTTTCTTTTGAGGTGCGTGTTCTTTTTAAGGATTATTGACAAACTTGACTATGCACTAAATAGGCCCCCAGCAAATCCTTCCGCGTGCACGTGCAGATGCGTTCTCATATTGATGACGAGTTCCGCGCGGATGATGGAAAGTTCTTGTACCTTCTAGCCTGGCAAGAATCTCTACGGGACGCACCCTTTCTTGCTCGGAGTAGACAACGACCGGCAGGGATACGGAGTGTTCTTGCACAACAGCAATGCCTTGGGTACGTTTCTCCTCATCAGGTTCTTCCTCTTGTGCATAAACTGTTCCAAGCGGTGGCCCAACCAAAAAGATAAAATTGGCAGGCCTTTGCAGTAAGCTTTTTAAATGTTTATTTCCAAGCATACCCAACGACACTGAAATTTCGGACATTTACGTAATGCTTGTCAGAAACTGACCTTTCATTTCCTTAAAGAACCACAGGTGGTCAATAATTATCCGGAGTCCCCAACAACGGCGTGCCTCACAATCAGATTGTGGTTATGGCAATTAAAACCACAGAATTTAATAAATTTCTTTCATTTTCTAGTTTTACAAGAGGCAGTGACTTTATGAACGGATAGGGTTTTCTGAATGTGAGAGTTCATGCCAGAATAATGATAACTGTCAGATTAAAATGTGCGTTACATCAACACCCACAAGTGCTTAGCGTAAGCAAACTGTGATCTAGGGCCCGCAACATTTTGTTAGTTATTCGTCTAAGCCGATACAGAATACTGCAACGTATTTGTGTGCAGTTGTTTACAACCCTGAAGATTCTCCTTACAAGGTCATTCATTTATTGTTATAGGCTACAGAAATAGCAATGGCAATAGCAATGGCCAGCGCGAGCAGGACCCCGTCAAGAGGTTAATCATAATATTTTTGTCCTGACTCGCGGGCAATGACTTGCATTGTATCAAAAATAGAGAAGTGAAATAAAATGATGACGACGATGACTACATACATATTGATAACTATTTTTGCTTCAGAGGTGGTGCTGCAGCCCACGCCTGCGGTCACGTTCCGCGCACTGGGCGGCGTGCTGGACTTGTTCGTGCTCGCTGGCCCGACGGCCGCCAACGTGGTCAGCCAGATGCAGCACGTCGTGGGCATGCCCGCAATGCCTCCCTACTGGGGCCTGGGCTTTCACCTGTGCCGCTTCGGCTACAAAACGCTTAACCGGACTCGGTACATCATGGAGATGAACATCAAGGCCGGAGTTCCTCTGGTATTTACCAAGATTGTGTTTTTCCTTCGAACGTCTAAAGGGAGCATATCTTGACTGTTGGGGTAATTGGTAGAGCATTACCTAAATAATGGTGGAGCGCAACACGACCAGCGTTCTCCCTGTGACAGGTTTTTACAGCGTAAGCTGTTATGGGCTGATTCCAATAGCCGTTTCGGGTCGCGATGGTGCCGCCGCCGCCGCCCCGTAGCCGCTATCGCATGCGAAAAAAAGTACCTGCTCTCCGCCGGGATCGAACCCAGGCCCGCTGCGTGGGAGGCGGATACTCTACCACTGCGCCACTTTTTTTTTTTTATTATTACATTGGTATAACGGTCAAACACGTAGTGACAAATTCATAATTTTAGAACTGTTTCATGTGCAACAAGCATTCCATACGGGGCACCCAATCGGGTACACACTTTTTACTTTTTCCATTTCGAGAAATGAAATGAGAGACTCGCGAAAGTACTCTGTTGCAGGGCGAGCATCAACGTCTTCATGGCGAACAGCCATGCGTGACGTCCGAATACTATGCAGAGCCATTAACATAGTAATATAATATGGAAAACCATCCTCGTTATCAGCCATTAGGTACCTTATTCCCTGTGCATCCAAAAGGAAATCCTTCTTTAAGGTCCTTTGCAGGACATCCCAGAAGAACACGCCATTGCAGCATTCCATGAACACATGTTCAATCGTTTCAGGTTTGCGGCACAAGAAGCAGTGGTCACCCCACGGAACGAAGAATCCCTTATCAGAAAGCCATGTCTTAACTGGCAAAACGCCTGCATGTAATTTAAAGAAGAAAGCCACACAAGCCCTTAATTGCTATCCGAGAGCGGGAAAGGCGCTAGCCATCGGCGATGGAATGCGTCGGCTTGCACGCGCGACGGCGTCCCAAGCAGGCCGCGCCAGGCGCGTTGCAATGGGAGCGTATGTGACAGCCGTAGTTGCATTGTCGGCCGCTTGGCTGGGCCGAACGGCGCTAGCCATCGGCCATGGAACGCGTCGGCTTGCACGCGCGACGGCGTCCCAAGCGCGTTCCTGACGCATGCACTCAAGTTACTAGGTAGTACTGTCGAAACGCTCGTCTAGCTTACGCTGTGACTGTGCTGCGTGTGCCGCGCAGGCCTGATATGTTTTAGGGGCGAAGCTCCTTAGGGTGTGGGTCTGTCCCTCCTCTGTAGTAGTAGTAGTAGTCGTCGTAGTAGGTAGCCACGTCTACTTTTATGAGAAAAAAAAAATTCCGAAAGTTGTGTCCGTAGCGCGGAATCGAACCAGGGACCCCTCGCTTCCGAACGCGCGGCGCTAACCACTACGCCACGAAGCGCACATGGACACACGCACCACGATGACAATAAATACCCAACATTAACGAAAGACTGCGCGTTTCTAACGCGTTTGTGCTAGCGCGTTACGGCCTGTGTAAGAAGCTGGTGTAAGACGCTGTGGCCTAGCTCCGCCTTACCCCCGTATTCATAAGCGCTCCTCGACTTGAACTTGACTTGCCACCGCCTTGGGCAGCGCGTTCGAAACGCGTTGAAGGCGGTGGCAAGTCAAGTTCAAGTCGAGGAGCGTTTATGAATACGGGTTATACTCTCTCAGCAGTCATGTGATGGCGTCGGCAAACGCGGTGCACGTTCCGGCATGTGTAAACGGCTGCGTAAGACGCTGTGGCCTCTCCCCCTTACTAGAGAGTACTGCACGTTTCCTAAGCGTTGTGCTGCGTCCCCTTAAGCGGGAGATGGTGCATAGCTCCGCCTACCCCCGTATCATAGCGCTCCTCGACTTGAACTTGACTTGCCACCGCCTGGGCAGCGCGTTCGAAACGCGTTGAAGGCGGTGGCAAGTCAAGTTCAAGTCGAGGAGCGTTTATGAATACGGGGTTATACTCTCTCAGCAGTCATGTGATGGCGTCGGCAAACGCGGTGCACGTTCCGGCATGTGTAAACGGCTGCGTAAGACGCTGTGGCCTCTCCCCCTTACTAGAGAGTACTGCACGTTTCTAAAGCGTTTGTGCTAGCGTCCCCTTAAGCGGGAGATGGTGAATTATAATGAAGGGCGTGTTATAAAATAGGAAGACGTCACATATGGCGCGTGTCATTGGTGGAAGTCAATCGTTCGATTTAGTGCGGCGAGACTGGGCGACTTACTGGAGATCACCGGTGCTGCTGCATGTCCAAGTTTATACAGCTGATAAAGCTGCTATCATTACTCCGTATAGCTCTATACAAATTTGCTATCGCAATTGATGCTTCGCCTTTCAGGTGAAACTGCGACAACTTTTTGTCATTCTTTCGCTAGCACTATAGCAACATCTAAAGGGACCAAAACGTTCATCGAAGATGTTGCGGTTTCTTCACCTCTGAGCTGTTTTGCATGAGCGCTTGGTAACGTGCGATGTGTGTGACACGATTGATAGAGAAAGACGTTCATTAAATTAAAAAAATACATACGCGTATGTGCATATATTAAAAGGCAACCCCAGTGGTTTTCCCGGTGAGGTGCCTAAGTTAGGCGAATTGTTTCGCTCCTTATTAGGGCAGCAAGCTGTCATATATATCTTTGCGGTGTTCAGGGGTCCCTCTTGGAAGGATCCAGTCCTTTAGTGTGACGACTGAACTCTGTAGCCCAGGTGACATGATTGTGATAAAATCTTTTAACAGCGAAGCTGTTTAAGCCAGCCGTAATGTGTGGTTCGTATCAAGAAACTGCCGCGCCGTAGCCATGACAACCAGGAGGGCGGCGTCACCCAGGCGGGCGGCGTGGCGCATGCGCACGCAGGTCTCCTCCTCGCCAGCTCCATCCCTTCCCGACCCCCACCTCTCTTCTCTCCGCGGCGTGCTGAGCCAGGAGAAAAAAAAATGCGAGAGCTTGCACTAGGCCGCGCAAAGCTCAAGACACAGCGAAACTGGCCGATTGATTGCATCTCTTGGCTGTATCTAGGTTGAACTTGGCTATGTAGAGGTTTAAACTTAGTTATAGCTAGGCCTATACTCGTGTACGTCATCTCTGTTAGTACTTGAAATGCTGCGGTAGTACTGGAAAGGTGCGCGGCGGTAGCGCGACGGTGCGGGGGAGCATGGCGTCATACCAGCTGTGGTGGCGGCGATAGCGCGGCGGTGGCGTGATGGCGCGGTGCACCTTTCCAGTACTACCGCAGCCTTTAATTCCAGTACTAGCACATATGACGTACACGAGTATAGGCCTAGCTACAACCAAGTTTAAACCTCGACATAGCCAAGTTCAACCTAGCTACAACCAGGAGACGCAATCAATCGGCCAGCTTCGCTGTGTTTGAGCTTTGCGTGGCCTTGTGCAAGCTTTCGCCTTTTTTTTTTTTGAAGGGCGGACTCGAAGGCCTGAGAAATAACTTCCAACAAAAGGACGCACACGAAAACATTTAATTTGTAAGGCTACGCGTTCATAGACGTGCTTGTGATCAAAAGGAAAGGCAGGAATGGACAATGACAGGTGTATCTATTGTTTTCTCGCTCTGTGCGCTTGCAGGTGTGTGCTTAAGAGATGTTACAGTATAAGTATACTTTCACGAGCGGGTATCACTGTAATATCGGTGATAGCGCGAGTTTGCATAGTTTCGCTTTCCACCCTAGTACATCACTAAGGCTCTTAGAGATGAGTGTCTTTACTTCAAGTTCATGCCGATTGGGAAACTTTAAAAGCTTACAGAGCTTGTGCAGTGCAATTTCTGCCTCCACTCACACATAATGTCACCATACAATCATTCTTTCTTTAAATGCACAAGTATTTATGTAAAAGGACACGCAATACATTGTGACGTAAACTCTACACAGAAGTGCTCTTCTTTCTCTTTGCGACATCAAGGACACCCAATGGAACGACATTGACTACATGAAAAGAAGTAATGACTTCACTTACGACAAGGTCAATTTCGAAGGGCTTCCGGAATTCATCAGTGAACTCCACGCTTCTGGCCGCCACTACGTCGTCATCGTGGCAAGTGGTTTTACGAGCACCTACAATAATTGCCCGTGTAAAGTCATATTTTTTTTAAGATTGATGGTTTCAGACACTTGTATATCCAAAACCTCCCTATGTCCCACAGGATCCTGCAGTGAGCGGTTCTGAAGCACCCGGCAGCTACCCTCCTTACGATGATGGGCTTGTCATGGATATCTTCGTCAAAAATATCACCGGGGGCATTGTTTACGGAAAGGTACCAGTACGGCGACTTAGTCAAGCGTTTAGCCAGCTCGATGCACTCCTCTAAGGCTGAAAAAAAAAAACAGCTCCGAATAAAACTTGGATTGTGCATCTACGAACAAGCTAAAATAATTGTGTATATTGTTCAGTGTGTTGAAACTAATCTTTTTAAAAACTTGCAACTCGCAGCCAAACAGTGTTATTTCACAATGCAAACGCTATTCACCATTATTTCATTCACGAAGACACAATAATCATGCACTGACCATACCCCCATGTCTACCATAATCATTTACAGCATTCTTTAGTACAGCTTATGTACTAAGTATTTGCAAAATAATCTTACACTAGATTGTATTTTTCAACACTACAAAGTATTTAGATTAATCATGGCGCTCTTTCGTCAAACTTCGCACTTGTTCCAGAAAACCTACATATCATCATCATCATTCCCGAAGACAAAGATAGTTAGTGAAAATGTTCTAATCGAGCTACTAATGGCATAGTCAAACTTATTTCACAGTTCTCAAGGCAATCATGCACCAAATGAAATCCATTTAGCTGAATTCTTTAGCGAAGGCGTGCTACGAGACACTACGAGAGTTACGGTTTACTTGGACAGCCGAGAGAATTCCTTATTCTAAAGCTTTGAATATTTATACACCTTTATGAATCGCCTCACACTGAATGGCGATTGCCTTCATTTTTGTGGTTTATTTATTTATTTATTTATTTATTTATTTATTTATTTATTTATTTATTTATTTATTTATTTATTTATTTATTTATTTATTTATTTATTTATTTATTTATTTATTTATTTATTTATTTATTTATTTATTTATATGAGATAAGCCTGTAAAAATTGCAGTTTAGCTTATTTGTCATCTCTGTTCATAGTTCCGCCTTTAATAAGTCACTGATTGCTAATTGAGAACGTCTTCAGAGTAATAGTATTAGGCATAACCATTATTGGTATAATCATTATCTCCAGAAGCATCAAAAGCCTTCTCGCACTTTCACTGCGAGACGAAGGCCGTTAAAGCACAAAAATGCAAAGTATGTAGCTGCCACACCTTTCTTGATATAATTTCTGGAAAGAATAAGAAGCTAGCCTTGCATGAACTGTATACACTTTTCTTTCTCCTATCAATCTGCTCAAAGAGAAACGTTCTTGTTTAGTAAAGCGGCTGGCCCTAGTCTTCAGCTCATCAAGCGAATACATACTGCATTAGCGGCCTAATATTGTTTCATTCACTGACAGTCCACATACTTCATCCGGTATCGTAGAGCGACGCTTCTCTTCTAAAGACAAACAAACCACTTAGTCTAGAATTCGAGCGCTAGCTTCATCGCTGGCTTTTAACGCAGTAATTTTTGCACAATATTGCAAGGCGCACATTGTTTCCGACTAACGCGCAAATAGTAAATGTGTCTAATGGATATATATGTTTAGGTTACACAAGCTCCTCAAGCTTGGCTGCCAAGTCAAGCAATGGAAGGCGTTGTGAGCTTAGATTCCACCGTCACCCGCGTGCTGGGCCGCTATCTTGTACGCGTTCGAAAAGCCGACGTTCGGTTTCGTCTCACGGGATTGTCCAGGCCGCGCCAACACCGCGGCCTAGGCTAGCCTAGGCCAATCGCGTGAGGCGAAACCGAACGTCGGCTTTTCAAACACGTACAAGATAGCGGCCCTGCCGTCAAACTCGCCAACTGCATTGCAATGGACGGTTAGTCGCAAAGCCTAATTTTAATCCTGACGCTGACCATTAACCTAGCTTTAAAGTGTAAAGTGACGCGGTTGTGATGGCAATGAAAGTTTTGTTCAGTATTATTTTATGCACCTTCAAGTTGTATTTAAGATAAGCGAGGTGGCTTGAAAACGTTGTTTTAAACAAACGTTAGGCTTTCATCTATATAACGGCAGCTGCTCTAGCATCACCCCGCATTCTCTACTCGACAGGTTTGGAATGACAAGAGCAGCGTGTTCCCCGACTTCAGCCACCCCAATGCGACGGCCTACTGGATGAAGCAGTTCGCCAGGTTTCACAATCAGATCCCTTTCGATGGCGCCTGGATTGTGAGTATTCCACTCACTTTCTCTCTCAGTTGAAAGATAAGGCAAAGTACATTTCTTTCGCTGCTCGAGAAGATTATAGCTGAGTGTGACTCTTCCCCTAGAATAACCCGATTCAGCAGCTGACTATTCGGTGTTTCAGTGTAATCTATGGTAGATCCTTGTAGCATAGTACTGCACTTCATAATCGGGTGTCCCCTGCGTGATGGCACTACGGAAGCGCCACTACTTCAATGAGAGCCCTGCATTTTCCGCATGCATCCGTTCGCGATGTTCTGACGGTGGACAATCAAAGGCCGACTGGCACCGTTAACTACTCGGTTGTCTTGCGCGCGCCGATTGACTCGGCATACACATGCGCTCTTGCTGCGTGTGGATGCTGGAACTGAAGGAACTAAAGCACGCAAAAATTTCGCATGTGAGAGAGGAAAAGGCCGGGAAAAGACTGGGAAATTTATCAACTAAGATCGCACTCCGTTGGTTGGAAAACCGTTCACTTGCAAAAACCGTTCCGAAAGCAGTCTGTTGTTTAAACTGCTTTGTACTGGCACGTACAAAATCTATACGTTTCTTGAACACCTTAGGCCGGACTACCACCCAGAGTGAGCGCTCGTTTTGTATAGTTCTCTTTTTGCCCCGAGTCATTTATTTGCTATCACAGCGACAGCGTGTGAAATATATCGTTGACTTGACGCGCTGCTGGTAAATTCAGTGCCTGGGGTGGTTTTATGCGATATTCTGTGCAAAGAGCAATGTAAACTTGAGTTATGTATGACAAATGATTCACTTCACGGCAAAAATACAGTTTTCGCCATAGAATCTTGTATCAACAGTCACTCACCCCTACGGGGAAAACGGTGCAGTTTACGCTTCTAAATCGTATGAGTTTACTGGTTTCATCAGCTAGAAAACTTTACACTAACATATGGATGTAATAATTCACGGTAGCGTGCTGGACAGAAACACACAGACAGGCACGCCTATAAGCTTCAACATTCCCGACGTAATCTTTTGAGAATATTTCTAAAGGAGGTGCGCTGAAACTTCAACAAGCTGAAACATCAAATCATCACATGACTTATTTTCTCCACTGAATATGGCGTGAACCAGAAGCTTTACCATTCGGTTCTTGTACGTGCACTCACTTGTGTAGCAAAATTGTGAAAGAGAGAGAGAGAGATCTTATTAAAGATAATAAAATAAACAAAGGCAACCCCTGTGGAGCGAAAGAGAACAATAAGTGTTAGTAGAAAGCTAGTTTGTGCGGTCCTTTTTACATTAGACATAACGGTCCTGCATGTGTCAGAACGAGGGAACCTGCTATGAAGATTATTCTGACGACGAGGCAGTGAATCACTATAAGGCCGATATCAAAAGGCGTGAAAAACGGCGACGGTCGCTTCCTTATCATGCAGGACATGAATGAACCATCCAATTTCTACGATGGTCACAAGGACGGCTGCCCTCCGAACCAGAAAGAAGAACAGCCGCCGTACGTTCCAGGCGGAGAGAAGCTGTGTGCAAAGACCCTTTGCATGAGTGACCGTCACTACATCTCGTCCCACTACAATGTCCACAACATCTACTCCCAGTTGGAGGCCAGAGCGACGTACAAGTATGTTAATAGAGAGTAAATGCAAAACGACTGCAGTATACAATTATATGAGACGCAAGCCTTTGACAATAGGTTACATCGAATCTTCCTTGTCTGCGTAAGGAAAGTTAGTTAGCAAATTAGAAAAATGGCCGCATTGTGTGGTAGCGTTTAGGGGTTCTGTGTAGGTTTGATTAAGCGGCGGGCAAGAAAAGTACAAACGTATTATTCAGCAGTGCACTAAATCTCCAACTAAATGACATATTACACCTGCCCAAAATTTTTCATCGATACTGCGTCACTTCTGGAATCTGGCTATGCGAATGGCGAGCTGTAGTATTTTCTTTTTGTCGTGCATAGAGCCCTCGTTCAGGTCCGCCAGAAACGACCCTTTATCATTTCCCGGGCGACATCACCAGGACAATCTGTGTGGTCGGGCCACTGGTCTGGAGACATCAGCTCTTCGTGGGAGGATATGAAACTCAGCATTCCCAGTGAGTATTGCACATTTTAAATTCTGCTTAACGCTGTATAAGACAATGATGCAAACAACAGTACAGGTGCCACCTGTAGTATGTACACATCTAGGCAGTTGACGAAAAGCTTGAAGCGGTGCCTCAGCCATCCAGTTTCAGTAATGCATGTAACAAAACCTTGCACTCGGCCGCGCAACGCTTGAAACAGCGAAGCTGGGCGATCGTAGCCGCGAAGTGCGCGCGAACATTTCGTTTTATTACTCATGGTGAGGATAATTTCTTTTCGCACGTCTCGGACTTACGGCCGTCACTGCGCGTTGCATAGCGCAGCTTGCAACACCGACACCGCGTTCCAGGAGACCCGCTCCGTGAATGCCTCTCTCTCTCTCTCTTAGCGCGCAAAACTCCTTAACCTCGCTTCACCTCGCAGAGGCTTTTTTTCACTCCTCACTGTTTAATTCCCATTATCCCTTCCTCGTGCAGTACTGTTGAGGTGGCCTCTAATCGAGAGACAGTTACAGTGCTGCACTTTTATCTTCCTCTCTCGAATAAAATCCACCTCGCAGAGCACGAGCGTACGAACGCGCCAGCTGTGGACGAAGACGACGACGCTCGAACGCAATCATATAGTGCGCATAAATGCACGCTGAGCAAAGTGGCTGTATAGCCTAGTCAACTCGTCAGCCGATTTGTTTTTCTCCGAGATGTAGATGACACGTTTCTCAGAACTATGATTCAACTAAGGCTGGGTAAAGTGTTACCGGAATTTGTTGTGTCTTCGGTGTGTGAGCAAGGACCAGTACGGGGATATCTAAAAGTAGTAGTTACATCTTTCCGTTTCTTATCGGTACGCTTTTCTTTGCAATACTTGACCGAGGTGTCACGTAAGAAACTGTATAAAGACCTCGTTTATGTGTTTTTTTCCAGTGCCATTGCAACGTGAATTATACTGTGTAGGCCCAGGAAAAGATGTCTTGAAACGCGTTAAAAGAATGCTTGTTGCACCAGGGGTTAAAACCTTTTTTTAGGGGCGAAGCTCCTTATAGCGGCACCCGTTCGTCCCCGTCGTCGTCGTCGTAGTAGTAGTGTGTAACCAGTCTGAGAAAAAAATCACAGCATATCCACGGGGTGAATGATGATGAGTGGGCGAAGCTCCGGAGGGAATCATCGGATCTCCCGCTTAAGGGGACGCTAGCACAAACGCGTTAGAAACGTGCAGTACTCTCTAGTAAGGGGGAGCGGCCACAGCGTCTTACGCAGCCATTTACACATGCCGGAACGTGCACCGCGTTTGCCGACGCCATCACATGACTGCTGAGAGAGTATACCCCCCGTATTCATAAACGCTCCTCGACTTGAACTTGACTTGCCACCGCTTTGGGCAGCGCGCTCGAAACGCGTTGAAGGTAAGGCGGAGAGGCCACAGCGTCTTACACCAGCTTCTTACACGGGCCGTAACGCGCTAGCTGAGACTTCAAGATCTTGCAGATTCGCTTGACTTGGCCGTGGAATAGCTTGGCAGCTCCGAACAACGTGAGGACTTCCAGAAGCACGAGACCTCTTCTTAAGCAGTACCCTAATAATCTTGCATGACATGTCGCAATGGCGATATGGTTGAAGTTTGGTCACTGAACAAACACATGGAAGGGCCAATGAAAAGAGCATTCCTAAATTTGAACCACGAATAATCTGGCCCAGCGGCACGTATTACTCAGTATTAAACGTGCCAATAAAAATGTTGCAGTGGCTTAGCTCGGCTATGCCAGGATATACGTAGCGTTAGCAAAGGTTCAGCTGATTATTCTTAGCTTTCCTGGTTGTCTAGATTGTCAAGGATTAGCTTGATTGTCATGCTTACTGCGGCTCCAATGACACACACGCGGTATACGTATTATGTGACACATGTATATAGCCTTCTTCTGTTCATTCCTCCTACGCTCAACCGCAAATTGTCAGGCAACTACTTCGGGATCCGATGAGTCAAGCTTCTCCGTTCTTCTGCGCTGTTGAGCAGCATTTGCGCTCTCCTTCTCCATGGCTATACCACACTGGCAAACGCCAGTCAGAAGCGCAGCGGCTCCAGCGCAGTGTCAGACGGCGACTGCACAGCGAGCGCGCGCCGGCGCCAGTGCGTCTACCACGGCTACGACGTCACTCCTCTGGAATGCGCAGACCGGCGGCGGTGAGTCGCGTGCGGCGGCAGCGGAGTGCGCGAGAGGTGCCGGCTTCGGTGGCTCCGGTGCCCAAGCCGTGTGACATCACTGATCCTTGCGCATGCGCAGCACGGCTCTTGATGTGCCGCGCGAAACGGGCTTGGCTAGGCCAGTGTAGCTAACGCTACAAAATGTCGCAGTTTCACCCGAAAGGCGAAGCATCAATTGCGATAGCAACTTAGTAGAGAGCTAAGGAGAGTAGTTTTATCAGCTGTATAAAATTGGACATGCAACGCGCAGAACTGTTGTCGACGCCGTCGCCGTTTTTCCCGCGTTCGCACCGAACGCGCGCGGCGTTGCTGACTGTTGCCAGGGCCTCTGGGGGCGGCTCGGAGGTCTTCGACGAGATGAGAACGGGAAACTCGTCGAGGAGCGTCGGAAGTCTTTACCACCGTCTCGCCTCGCAACCTTTTTATATAAATGCGCATTTGGTGCCGCAGCTAAACGTTGCCTCCCCTCCCTTCCTCCCGTCCCCCACTGCCTTTCGCGCGACGGAAGACGTCGCGTTTGCTCTATCAATAACATACAATCACGCGATCATCGGTTTCATTTCGAGCTGGCGATTTCAAAGTGCGGGATGCTTAAGAAACAAAGATGAGCACAGATGGCCTAAAACGATATTTACAGTCAAACAGAGGTGCCAGTGGCTGCCTACCGAGACAGACCGAGTAGGAGCAACGTCTTCCGATTGTGTGTTGGATGGCCAAAAAATAGCACACTGTACAGAATTTTATGCCATGAGAGTGAGAGCATGTGGAAGTTTGCGTATGTGCAAATGTCGCGACTATACGTAAATTAATATACGCTAAAAGCCCGTTATTATTTCACCTTCGCAATATGGCTAGATGGTTTTAGTATATCGAATCCAATCTGATTCGTAAGCATTATTAAGATATCGCGGTCTTTGTTATAAATATGACAATGCCGTAACCTAAGAGTGTGTTATTTTCGCAGATACTAGCTGGCGTCTTGTAAAAAAATATTTTTGCATTCGGCTTTCAGATATTCTGAGCTTTGGCATGTACGGAATGCCACTCATTGGGGCAGACATATGCGGTTTCAACGGGAACACAACTGTCGAGCTGTGCGCCCGCTGGCACACGCTGGGAGCCTTTTACCCATTTTCCAGGAATCACAACACCGACGATGGAATTGTAAGTTTTCACAATTGCAATGCAGGAAGTTTTACGAGAGACACGTTCTTCACTTCTTTATAAAGGTACTTTGTAATCCGTCCATAATGGCAGGGAACGTTTCATTTCTTCCTACTATGTGCACGTACAGTCGCCCGATTCTTTAACAGTCCCGCGCGAGCATCAAATGGCCAGCCGATCAACACCTTCTAACGGCACGAACCGACGCAATCAGCAAGAGCAAGATATACCAGCAAGAGATCTACAAGTTGCTGCTCAACTGGTCGCTTCATGTCGTTAGAAGGCGCTCACTGGCCGGCCCCGGGGACTATCCAAGAATCGGATGACTGTACATCTAGTGCATGATTTGTTAAAGAGGTTTTGGGCCTCCCACGTCTTTTCTTATGCAGTAAACAGTCGTACAAATATTTATTTATAAATTTCATAAAATCTAATTTATAACAATGCATAATTAAAACATGACCTTCTTTCATAGTCATCCTATGCATTGAATAGAACCTATCCCACCACAAAACATTCGTACCATTCTCTAATAAGAACTTGTTCCATGACTCTTTTGTTCTCTAACCGGGTAACAAATTTAACCACCGGCGTACCTACCATCCCCGAAACAACCAATGCAATGGCAATATAAGGCTGCAGTTGAACATTATTGGCATTGTTATCAGCGGAATCGTTTTGTTCTTGTATTGTATATTTGAAACCCATTCCCTTCTGTGCAGCATTCGGAGCTTGAATGTATTCAACTAAAAAGGTTACCATGCGCTTGTTCTCCTTCTGGATTCTCAAAAAACTCTTAGCGACAAAAGAGAACAAGGGTAATTTGTTTTAACGCATAGGGCCACTATAGATTCCAACACTATCGGATGATTCCGTTGCGCGTATTATAAATTAAATTAAATGCACGTCCCAAAGCAGCCCCTCAGTTATACAGGGACGGCTACGCTCGTCCGCAGCATCAGCTGCTGCGGCGTGTGTGACGGGGACCACTGCTCCTCCAAAGGGCGATGGCGAGCGGCTACGAGTAAGGCTCGATGTGACGCTCCCTTGGGTGTTGTCGCCGCTAACACTGGTGGCACGACTTCCCAGCGACGAAGGGCCGCTCTCATCGTTGGTGAAACGAAAGCGTGAGAAAAAAAAAATGTCACAGTTTCGCCCTAAGGGCGAAGCAATGAATGCGATAGCAACACAGCAATGTGACACGAAGTAAGGTGAGCGGCTTTGGTAGCAATATGAATTGTAGTAAACATGAGCTGATTAAGTAAGGAGGTGTGCTGCGGCGTAAGTAGACCGACATGAAGAGAGACTCGATGACCACGAGAAGGCGCGTGTGAAACGGTGGTGTTGATGAGAAGCGCTTCCCGTGGGCAGCGCGTGCGAAGGGACACACCTGTAGCGCTGCACTGCCGACCCGGGCAGCATTGCATGTGTAGCGTGCGTTGGAAAATGTGGCCCGACTATTACTAACTGATTGAACAAACGTGGTGTGAGCGCGCACAAACAAACATGAATAGATCACACTGAATGACTGCAGACAACGACTGTCAAAACGCTGGCAGCAAGCGCATACGCCGCAGCAACGGGCGAAGTTACGTGCGGTCCATCGCTTCAACGGAAACTGAGCGGCGAATGCACGGCGCATAAAGGTCAGAGCCGTGTGGAGATAAGCGACGGTGCGAGCGAGCGACGAGCGCGGTTGTTGGCAGAGTAGAAGTGCGCTATATAGAGGGGCTTTAGTCCCATCTAAAGTCCCTATATAGTAAAAGTACCGCCATGTACTCTTTCCTCCGCCGTCTCCTCTCCTAAAGCGCTTGCTTTTTTCTTTGATTTTTGCATGCGAAAGCAAGTCGACGGTGGCGACCCTAGGAAGTCCACGTTGAGGCTTTCAGGTCGGGCGCGCGTCGCCATCGTCACCGGAGTGACTTTCAACACGGCTCTGAGGCGGAAAAAGAAAAGAACATAAAAAAGTCAGAGCGCGCGCGTGGAGATTGTAGAAAGGGGGTGAAAAGTTGGGTTAAGTGCAACGCGATAACTGTCTCTCAATATAGGACACCTCAACCGCGTTGCACAGGGGGGGATGGGGGTTGAGAGTTGGAATAGAGGAGAGAAGGAACAGTCAATATCATCGTCCAATCGGAGATACAGGAGAGAGAGAAGCGGCGTTGATCAAAGGATGGCGGTACTTTTCTAATAAAGGGACTTTAGATGGGACTAAGTCCCTCTATTAGAAAAGTACCGCCATCCTTTGATCAACGCCGCTTCTCTCTCAGAAGCGGCGTTGGTCAAAGGATGGCGGTACTTTTCTAATATAGGGACATTAGATGGGACTAAAGTCCTACTTAAGTTACTCGCGTAAAGACTAAAGTTTCGCGTGTACGCAGTTTATAATCTGGTAACCTACCAGCACTTTGCTGCATGGTAGGTTACTTTGCTACACTGCCGATCCGGGCAGCATTGCATGTGTAGCGTGCGTTGGAAAATGTGGCCCGACTACTACTAACTGAATGAACAAGCGTGGTGTGAGCGCGCACAAGCAAACATAAATAGATCACACTGAATGACCGCAGACAACGACTGTCAAAACGCTGGCAGCAAGCGCATATACGTCGCAGCGGGCGAAGGTACGTGCGGTCTATCGCTGCAACGGAAACTGAGCGGCTAATGCACAGCGCATAGACAAGGTCAGAGCCGTGTGGAGATAAGAGACAGTGCGGCCGGCGAGCGACGAGCGCGGTTGTTGGCAGAGTAGAAGTGCCCCCCCCCCCCCCCCCCCCCGCTCCCTCCGGCGCTGCCGTCCCGCTTCCTTGCTTGCGCGTGGGAGATTGAGTGGGAAGTTCCCCTTGCGCCCGGTTGCAAGATAGGCCTTTGGTGCCGGAGCGCAACGTCGCCCCGCCTCCCTCCCTCCCTCCCATACCCCCACGCGCAACGGTCGCGTTTGCTTTCCGCCGTGCGTTCGCTTTTCGTGATAGCGTGCGTCCCCCGCGCGCTACCGCTCGAGCATACGGCGCGCGGCGATGATGTTATCTATACGGAACCTCACGGCGACGGCGACGGCGACGACGCCGGCGACGCCGAGGGCAGAAATCCAGTTTAAGTGTCCATATAATTGCTATCGCAATAAAAAACGTAGTGCCGAACAAGACGGGCTGTGCGTTGACGTCGGGTACGATATATGGCGCCAGAGTAGCGCGCATCGTCGATATGGAAACAAAGCGCTGCATGAGCGGAGGTCTGTCTGCGGCGGCTGCTGTGAATCGCAACCACGCGTCACCCACGCGCTGCCTCTCTTACTTTCTTGACAAAACGTCGTTTTATGCATTGAAGCACGAAAGTAACTGGAACGCCAACGCATTTCTCCGCAAAGTTCGGGAATTAATATCTCGAAACTGGTGCCATCCTGAGAATTCGTTACAAGTAGATACGCCTTGCGAACTCCACGGCTAGAACTTGCTAATTGCAATATGGGCCATAAGGTAATTAGTTAAAAACTTCAAAGTGATTTTTGCTACTTAGTCGATTATGCATTTCATTTTGTTGTGCAAGTAATGTCCTCCTCTTCGAGTAGACCAGCTCATGAACTAGAATTGTGCTGTGCCGCAGGCAACTGTCAGAAATTTTTGAGAAAGTTCGCTGAAGCACCCTGTTTGTGACAGACGCATCAGTGACGCGCGCCTGATTACTTTAATACACCAGGATACACTAGGTTCAATTCATGAAAATCTCAATGCGCAGGCGTTTTCGCGCTTATGCTCCCGTCAGCATGTGCCGTTGCAGCCTTAGATCCGCCCGCAGCTTCATGGTCACCAGGACGAGGCCACAGCCAGCGATACTTAAAGGCACCCTCAAGAAAGGCACTAAATTGTTTACATTGATAATGTATTCCTAAGGAACTCCACGTTTGTTGATCTCGTTACTATAGGTTGATTATTACAACAAAAAATAACGGTCCAAGTTCTCTTTTTTTTCGAATTCACGGTCCTGTTGGTCACGTGGGTCGCGTGGCCGCGGTCTCAGCGTCTTGCAGAACGGGCGCCTAATTATAGTATGTTGCAAAATGCGGTGCCGAAGGTGAACAGCTACGTGCGCGTTAACGCTAAGCGTGACACAACAACTGTAAGATTGAAGAACGTAAGCGTTTTATTGCGCGTGCTTGGACATAAAATAAATGTGCAAGCGCCGTGTGTCTCTTAGCATACAGCCTTTAATTGAAACTTTCAAAGAAAGCTTTCTTTAGCGTAAATTCTAACAAGCGCGTTGGATCTGCCATAATGTTCTTTTTATACAACGTGCACTAATTTCTGCGTTCGGTTTTAGATGTCTGGAAGCGCGACGTTCTCTAAACACGCTGCTACTCTTTTCGCACTGGCACTGTAATTCGTATAGATTTGGGTGCCTGCACGAAAACTTTGCGTAAAGGCTTGGCTCCTCTGTTTAAAATAAATGTGTGCACACGTGCGTATTTGATGCTGTCAACTATGAGCGAAATTTCTTTATTCGCAGGACCAAGACCCTTTCAGCCTCGGCGAAACTGTGATCAAAGCTGCATCAGAGAACTTGGCCACCCGCTATTTGTTGATCCCTTACCTGTATACGCTGTTCTACAGGAGCCATGTCTATGGAGAGACGGTCGCCCGGCCCCTTTTCTTTGAGTGAGCAAAATATGGTAGAACGCTTTCATTTTGATGATACGAACCGCTCCAAGGTCTGCTGCTGCTGTAGTTAGAATTCATTGCAGTTCATTGCACTTATTCATCGCTCGGCTGTTCGAATGCCATTCATGAATTAAGATACAAAATTATCTATCACAACTGTACTAACTGTTAAAAGACTCGCTATTAGCCAAATTCCAATTATAATTTGATGTCTTCTTCGTCGGTTTGGATGCAGTGTGTCCTGGGGTGGCTTGCACGAACATTTAATTAAAATTTAATCATAGGGTTTTACTTGCCAAAACCACGATCTGATTATGAGGCACGCCGTAGTGGGGGACTCCGGAATAATTTGGACCAATTGGGGTTCTTTAACGTGCAACTAAATATAAGTACACGGGTGTTTTCGCAGTTCGGCCTCATCGGCACGACCAATTAACAACGAAAATAATAACGATTCTATTAACACGTTATAAAAGCTCCCTAGATTACCACCGCTAACCAACAGTTTATTAAAAGTACTGGTTGGAAAAGCCCACCTCCTACGGTCGCCTCCTAACGGTCGCCTCCTAACAAACCTCCTAACAAACGGTCGCCTCCTAACCCAGAATATTGTGGAACTCAGGCGACAAACTCGTGGCCAATGTAACTTAAAGACTGTAGCTCTCGGCTTGAGTTTACAAGTAGGTATTGTAAAGAGGACTTTCACAGAAGACACAGTAAAAAAAAAATTACACGAGAGCGCCAGATTATCAAACGTCCTATTAAACATTTGGAGGACGCTCAAGCTTCGCCTTCAGAGTCGAACGCAATATCATTCAAAGATCCCTGAATGCTTGTCAGGCTTCCCGGCAACTGCAGATTTTTTTTCTACACCTTCGCCTCTGCGCGCCGCTGCCGTTTTACGCTGCCGAGGACGCGAGCGCCATCTGCATGGTGTTTTTGCAAGTAACCTACCCGGGCGCGACGCTGTATGAATGGCAGAAATGCTGGAAAAGGGGTTTGTGTTTGAGTTTCCTTGTAATAGAATTATCTTTTCTCGTATACTCAAATTGCAATCCAACGCTATAATGTCTGTAGGTTGTGGTTAAGTCGTACTTTACAATTTTCCTGCCGAATTTTACTTTGAGAAATCCAATTAGTTCACTAACGCCTCTGCGCCACGCGGAGGGCCTGCGTAGTCGGGGTGGTTCAGGATGGTTTTGTCAGCCGCGGACGCTGACGCCGTCACCGACACCGACCCCCTTAACGCTATCGCGTTAAAACCTGTACACTTCATAACGCTGCTTAATTTGAGTAGATCATGGAAAAGAACAGACACAACTAAAACCTTTGTGAATCTGTTTTTTTACACCGATTTAGACACGTGCACGAGCATGATTATATGTATTACAAAGAAGCACGTAAATCTAGCTGTTTTTTATTTCTTTTTTAACGTGCTTTTCATTCCCAGTCGCATGGAATTTTCTTTTTTTCTTTTTTTTTTGCTGCACAACATGTGTTACTAACACACGCGCTTTCCATTTCATAGATTAAAGAGGCTGCCAATAATTAATGCGGTTCAAAAAGATCAACAGGCTTCGCGCCGTCGTTTATTTTCTAACGAACCAAACATAGACTTGCCTATCGAAACGAGTGTAGGCGAGACTTTCTGAGGCACTTCATCCTTGTTTGTAACTTTTATACCATATGCTACTCGACCTGTCGGCCCCCCTTCTTAATAAACCAAATATTGTTAGATATTCACTAAAGAAAGACGTGCCCGGAGGGACGCCGGCTGCTGTTTTTCCTTGAGGGGACACAGATTTTGTACGTTGCGGTTGCCTTGATGCATGTGGTTACAGCTTCGCAGCACTAGTTATTATGCCGAGCTTAGAGAAAATTTTGAGCGCAGTTGTCACGCGTTGGATATTCGGTTGCGTGCAGATTCCCGGACGACCCCAACACTTACGACATCGACGAGCAGTTCATGTGGGGATCAGCCTTTCTGTTCAATCCGGCACTGTACCAGGTAAGTAGCGGGTTCCATATTAATCTGTTTTAATACCAGCGAGCACAGTACGCGCATCAGCACGATGCCATAAAAATTTCAAGACTCATTTTTTTTCTCTTGCAACACCAGAAGTCGCGTTGATGATCACGTGCCACAACAATGAATTTTTTTTCTCTTACGAAGTCGAACGCTCTCCGTTCTAAATATTCAGGGATGGCAAGAGTAATGGCAACTAGCAAAACATATAGAGATTTCGAAGCATTCATGAAATAGGTTTGTAGTTGGAAGCAAAAAAAAAAAAACAGATAGAATTCACAGTAAAGTAGATAACTCGCCCACGTTTTTAACTACTTAAAGACAGCCGATGAAAATATAGGGAGAATAGAACGGGATAAGTACAACAGGAGCCGATGAACAGTCGGTAACGCACCGAAGAGGCTGAACCACGCGGCGGCTGGAAGCTACCGAATCCGGCTAACATCCATGGTTAGAACCAGTGCTTACAGTCAGGATCCGGGGAGCAACATTGTGGCCATCTGTGCACGCAGCTATCGGCACAATGTAAGAAGTGCAGGCGCCTGAGCGCAAGCTAACGCGGCGAGGATTACGTTGGGAGTGCGAATGGGAAACTCTTTGCGATCGTGTATGTGCTGAAATACTCCACGTGCAGGCAAAAAGAAAAAGAAAAGAAAAGCATTGTTTACTCCCTACATGATCCAATGATTTCCATCTTCGATACCTTCTTAAATGGAACTGCTTAAGCCTCGAATTGTACGTTATTGTCGCATGGATACTCGCAGAAAAGAACAGAAAAGCACTTTGATAAAGAGGTTACACAGCCGGAAACTTTTCAATTTTAAGCTTCAACGATGTTTTACGAAAATCAACCCATCTATAATTGATAATCAGGCTTCGTTGGTGTCCGTTTAGGCTAATAGCATAAAGCCTCCAGGAAGACAAAACAAACATGAGTGGACGCAGAAAGCCATTGCATAGAGCGCTGCCGGAGCTCGTTGCGTACACTCAGAGGAAGTTTGAGTCATGCGTCGTTCTTTTGTGGTCCGTCTTCTTGAGAGCCCACAGCGCCGTCGCGATTGCAACGACGCCATCCACAAAAGCTTCATCTTTAGAGCTCTGTTTTGTTAAAAAAAATAATCTTGAATGCCTATAAAAGGTATGTTTAAATATGAATACAAGTAGGTGTGCTGCTTCGTCGTACATTTGCACGACTCATTACCCGATTTTCCTGGCACTTCTGCGCAGGGACAAACCGAAGTCAACGCCTATGTGCCCGCCGGGCTTTGGTACGATCTGCACTCCGGAATCACAGTGAAAGTCGACAGCGGTACCCGCATTACTTTCCCCGCTGCTCTGAAAGACCAGATGAACATCCTCGTTCGCGGAGGACACATCATCGCCGTGGCGACGAGCGCCACGACTACAGAGGATCAGTAAGAACATCTCAGACGCCCATATAAAGGCGGTATTTTAATTTTGGGTAAAAAGGCATTGAGCGAGCCGCCAGAGTGCTACTACACTCTAGCCGGAGGAAAGCTTATAGACCTCACAACCTCGGCTAGCCGGCGCTACTGCGCGCCTTCAGAAGTGCCCCCAATGTTTAAAAAGTCGCGGTTTCGCCTGAAAGGCGAATCATTAGTTACAAGAAAGTTATACGAAGTCGGGTTAGTAGATTTATCAGCTGCATACACTTCTGCAAACATTCGCGTACTAACTAAATTAACATGCACCTTGTGACGTGCGAACATGCAAACACGAAGACATCCCACTCGATGACCGCGGGCACTCACTCTCAGAACGCTGGCGTAATGAACAGCGGCGCCAGCGGCGGGTGAATTCTCCTCTTCGTGCTGCCTCTCGCTTCAATGCGACACTGGCGCGCGAGAACACGGCACACATGAAGCCATCAGCTATATCGAGTCGCCTAGAATTGGAACCCATCGATTACCTCCAAGAGAGTCTGCGCGCGGCCGCGCGGCCGCAGCCGTATAGTAGGAGAGGAGATGTGTACTAACATTTCGCCGCTCTCCTCACTTGCGCACGTGCGAAGACGGTGCGCACTCTACCCGCCTTCCTCCGCCCGCGCGCGAAAAGACGCCGCCGCATCAAGCTACCACGGAGGAAGGAAAAAGACTTCCTTCGCAAAGCGAATTCCTCCACGCAAGTTACATCGAACTGATATCGCAATTATGGCCTCCGAGATCTGCGCGTGCAAGTCTCGGAGAGCTTTAGAGCGATTTATTATAATAATGACTTACAGATGATCGCAAATGTGCAATTAAGTGTTTTAACTGATTTAAGACAAACAGTGAGCAATTGTCAATTGAGTAAATTACTACAGTCGAATTTCTGTCACGCGGTCGCCTCACAGGCTCTACCCGTGGTCTTGCGAGACCACGGGTAGAGTTTTCAGAAAATACCCTTAATATTCGCCATTTAAATTGCTACCAAAACATGCTATTGCTTTTACTGTATTTCCACAATACCCATAATTGACCACGGCAATGTTTCTCATCGGCTGGTCTTGCAGCGCGCTTCTTCCCGGAAGAGGCCAGCATTGCGTGAACGCGCACGTAAGTACGAAGCTTACTAAACTTTATCGCTGCGTACGTAAGGGTCACTCCATTTATCGCAAGACATGTATGAAACGAAGGCACGCGAGCAAAGAGATGCACGATTTGACTGGTGTACAGCACGGCGCTAGGCTCAGCTCTGAATTTCTCTGAAATAAGCAGTTTCAGGGGCTGGTCTCAGTGGTCTTCGTGTTCTAGAGGCTGTTGTGGCACTCAGTGACATAAAAATGCTATTTACGAAGCTTGCGGGATGACGAGGCCACGCTTGCCGAAGTGTAAACACAAACACCGACAGCACGCACTCCAACGCAAACGGCCATGTGGTTGCTCCGACGGGAACGGAGGCGACCCGAGACGTTGGAATCTTTCCGCAAGGGGAACAATCGGCGCTGGTGTCGCGTACGGAAACTTGAGGTTGTCTCGTCTATACGGGACGCCGAGGGAGCTCAGCTTCTTACGTGTGAAGCGGCAACTCGTAGATACATTTATTGTGGTAGCAATTATATCGACCCTCCAGGCGCATTTCCACCGTCGTCTTCACCGTCGTCGTCGCCGTGATGTTCCGTATAAAGTCCGAGGGCGATAACATCGTCGCCGCGCCCCGTATGTTGTATACGTGTGTCAGCGAAAGCGTACGAAGGTGAGCCGCGATGGCAGATCAATCTCGCGCGCGCAAGGGGAAAAAAATTTAACTATGTGGTTTTACGTTCCAAAACCACGATCTGATTATGAGGCGCGCGGTAGTGGCGAACTTGGGAATAATTTGGACTACCTGGGGTTCTTTAACGTGCGCGCGGAAAGCGGGGATGAAGCGTGCCATCTTCAGTCGCACGCAAGGCATCGGGTGGAAGGGAGTGAGGGGGAGGGGCGCGTTTTACTCCGGCG
This sequence comes from Dermacentor silvarum, assembly GCF_013339745.2. NCBI lineage: Eukaryota > Metazoa > Arthropoda > Arachnida > Ixodida > Ixodidae > Dermacentor > Dermacentor silvarum. The sequence continues at coordinate 26,774,325 of NC_051157.2, forward strand.
GCTGCTGCGTATGACACGGCCGCGCGGGCCCTATCTTCAAAGCCATCGGCGATGAGTACAGAGTCTAGGTGCACCGAGGGATAATAGCTTCCTGTGCTCTGTGTTCTCGCCGCTTAGTTCACGTTAAAGCGAGAGGCAGCACGAAGGTCAATTCGCTTGCTGCTGCTGCCGCGCTTCCTCACTCCAGCGTTTTGAAAGCGAGTTACCGCGGTCATCTGGTGCGATGTGTTAATGTTTGCTTGTGCGCGCGTGAACACCATGCTTGTTAATTTAGTTAGTAAGCGAATGTTTACAAGTTCCTACGGCCGATAAAGCTACTAATCTTGCTTCGTATAGCTGTCTACTAATTTGCTATCGCAATCGATGTCACAGTATCGCCTTTCGAGCGATACTGTGACTTTTTTGATATGATCATATTTATTTGTTTATTTATTCCTTTATTTACTTATTTATTTTAACCTCGGGGTTTGCACATTACAGAGGGGAGTGGCATATTATAGACCAAAATTAGAAAACAGTTGATACAATAATAATAAGCAGCATGAACAATCAGCAAACTTATGCAAAAACGTACAGCTGCAATAAAACGACAAAAACAAAAGGAAACAGAAAAATGTAGCAATATAAATTCAGGATATACATGTAAAAACAAACAAACAAGCTAGCCCAGAAGAACAAATTAAGTAAAAATTAAAGAGCACAATCAAGCAATGGTAAGTATGTTATTGAAAAAACTCTTAAAGCGCGAGGTATCCGTGATAGCAGTAGCTGCTGCTGTCAGCTGATTCCATTCGGAGGTGGTTCGAGGTAAAAATTAATGTGAATAGGTCACAGTTCTGCAACGATGAACATAAACTTTCTGTAGGTGGTCAAAAATGATTCCATTATGAAAGGAGGGGATTTAACAAACTGTTCCCAAAGAGTGAGCCCGGATACTTTATGCCGAATTACAGGCTCTGGAAGGTTAAGCTTTGACTTCATCATGATAACACTGGCTGTGCGGCTATAATTGGATAAGATGAAGGGAATGGAACGGTTCTGCACTCCAAGTTTGTTTATCAGTGTAGTGCCGCAGGGATCCCAGATTAATGATGCGTATTCATGTGGCGGAAGAATGCAAGTGGTGTAGAGAAGATTTTAAGGTGATGGGGGTACTATATAGAAGTTTCTTCTAAAGTACCCAAGTGAGTGGTTAGCTTTATAGTTGATATAAATATACTTTATACATACCACACTAATTACACTACACAGCGTTATTCATCGAAGCCTCTTAAAAGGGACTTCATCTTCTAAAGTGGCGTCTCACTAATTGTGGTGCGCTTTGCAGGCGGCAGAAGCCTTTGTTCTTGCTTGTCGCACTTGACAAGGATGGCACTGCAAAAGGAGAACTCTTCTGGGATGACGGGGACTCTCTAGGTGAGCTCGTACAGCATATTAGAACGTTGCCAGAATTGTATGTATCTCGCGAGGGGGTGCAGGCTTATAGCATCAGAGACAAAACGCACTTCAATGAACTAAGAGTACACAAACTAACCAACATTTCAAATAAATTGGATTTCTTCCTGCTTGTCTCGCCAACCGTAAAAGCTAACAGTCTAAAGCAAGGCCAGTATAACGTAATACTATTCCAAATCGGCCATTAGCCCACCGTAATAGGTCGAATAATCAGGGTCCAGCCACTATGGGCAGAGTCCGAGCCATTCTGACCTAACACGGATGGCTAATGGCCGATTTGGAATAAAAACAGATTGGAATAGTATTACTTTATACAAGCCCATGTATACAATCAGCCCGTTAGTTCGACGGGAACGACGACTGCATGGCCATGGACCTCGCCCGACATGTTCTACATGTCGGGCGATGACGTAGTTTTTGTTTTAATCTGACACTGTAAGTCTGCGAAGATTTATATACAGCCATAAACTGCTTCTACGGAAACGTCCCTCGTATGCTACAAGTAAGACTTCTGAAGCTGTTCGTGAATGGCGAAGTTCGCTTCAAGCGGGGCCGTTTTAAGTGGGTTCGATGTTTGCGCAAGGCCTTTACGTGTTCACTACCGAACGCAAACAAGGTGAAATACAGGGCATAAACGCAACACATAGAAGCGCTACAGTTATGTGTCGTTCTTCCGTTGCAAGCGCTGACCTTCAGATGGTAGGTTTTCTTCACAGTCGTGTGAAAGACGCACTCCTCTAGATGCAGACTCGAAGTCCGACATATAAGGAAAGTCCACTAGCTTTTTTTATTTTTATTCGATAAAGCCGTTATTGCACAGGTCATCTACAGGACGCGTTAAAAGGTGACGTAATGGTGGGCGGAACATTTTTAGAGCGGAACTATTAGGCGCCCGTACCTGCTGGGCTCGTTGGCGTCGCGTAAAGGAGCGAACGAGCACAGAAAAAGGATGAAAAGGCAAACGCGGAGCGCGGGTGAAAGAATGCGATAGCGAAGACAGCGCGATGACGAAAACGGTGCGGCGAAAGCGTGAGAAGAAGAGCGTAGTGCCGCGCACGATGGGCTTTGCGGAGAAGATTGCTACGAGGTCGCGCCAGAGTAGCGCGCGTCATCTGTATAGAAACAAAGCGCTGCATGAGCGGAGGTCTGTCTGCAGTGGCTGTTGTGAATCGCGCCCGCGCGTAACGATTAGCGAGGCTGTCGCGGAACACGTCGCTCCGTTTGCAACGTGCCGCACGAGACAGATTGTCCTTGCCAGCCAATATATCGCGAAATGAAAACACGTATACAGCTGCGCTCAAATTTCGCATTAGGGAGTGTCGTAATCGTCGGTTAATTTTTTTTCACTGCTGTCTAAACGAGAAAGAATCAAAACCAAAAGAAAGCTCCTGCTACTAAAAGTATAGACTATACTTTGACCGTTACTAAATACGTTTCTTTAGAAACACCGAGTAAGAGAGAACCGACAATTCAGACTATATGATCTCATCACGAATTAGAAATGTGCATACAAAAGAATTATGTATATTTTTAGAAGATATCTACGCGAATCACATCGGTACATCGCTTCTTCACACTGCTTTACTAATAAACTGCTATATATTTCTCAAGAAAGTAAGAACGTATATCTAAAGGCAGAATTTTTCTGAATCGTTGTTTCAGATACCATAGAAAAAGGAAAATACAACCTGTTCAATTTTTCTACAAACTGGGCACAAAAGGTAAGCGTTCACTGAGCTTCCGTTCATACAGACAGCACTAACCAGCTGTACATGACAAATGTCCCGACAGGTGGTGACTTCTGTATCACCCATGAAAAGTGGCTTCGAAGAGAAACCTGTAGTGGATTTAGTTATCGTCGCCGGTGTTTCGCAAGTGCCCAACAACGTTACCATCGGAACCAGAAGCCTGCCCTTCTCTTACTCTAGCAACAAGGTAAAGAAAGTTCTCCCCTGGCGCTTAAGATGTCAAGCTTTGTTTATAACAGCGCCGCTATGAATTAAAATTCGAACAACGGGTAAATGCGCTTGCGCATTTACCGTCGTTTGCCGCGTAACTGTGATTTTTTTTTTATTTTAACAGTTCCATCTCGAGCTTAACATACGAACTAGGGGTAACTACGGTTGCACTGCACATAGTGAAGGCGCGCTGAAGAGAGAAAAAAAAATCAGTTTAGGCTGATAAAGTATTAATTGGAAAGTCTATTTTCTTTCACATTGCGGTAACAATTTGATCACTTAAGATAAAAAAAAAGGCCAAGCTGCCTTTTCTTTTTTTTTTTTCAAATTGGCGCCTAAACCCTAACGCACGGGTGTCAATCCATTTTCTGGTATTTAGAATGTTGCGGTACATTGTACGTTTTCGAAACTTGTCAAGTTCAGTCCCAGAGTCATTTAGTGTACGATGTAGTTCATTCTTACCCACAAGATAACTGGGCCTGACCAGGCGTCATTAAAATTCATTACATCACCGTAAGCAGGTGCGGGAACTTCAATGCGGTGTCGCGCTACCCCGTCTTGTTTTCGGCGTATTTTGTCGCTTATCAGGCCTCCTCTCCCAGTAGGAGTGGCTTATTATTTTTTTGGGGGGGTATTCTATAAAAATTTTTTACTAATACAGCCGTACTTCATTTTCTCTTAAGTGTCTCCTTAAGGTCAACGTGAGCCACAGTTCAATATCGTTTCAGCGTGAGCAGCGCACGTCGCAACGCCAAATTTAGCACTACATTGATTTTTTCTTTTTCTTTTTCAGATGCTCGTCATACCTGACATCAACCAGCGCATGGACCAAGGCTTCGAGATAAACTGGTCCTAGTGATATGTCACTTCACGAGCTGCAATTTCAATCCCTGTTCGACGGATGTGTCAAACCTTGTAGAACCAAACATATAAACCACATAAACAAAATTCGCAAGAGCGTCAACAGCATTAGCCGCGCCCAATTATATGCGGTAGAAGCCTTGTGGGAACTTATTAATTGCTTTTAACGTCCCAAAGCAAGTTACAGATATGGAAGAACGGGGAACGAAAGAATATGCTCCTCGTCGTATGCTCCGCTGCTTAAGCTCCGAAGAATATGCTCCGCTGATGAAGTGCATGCCCTGTACTCGACGCGCCCAAAGGGCGCGTATACTTACTCCGCGCAGAAGGAAAAGTAGAAGGAAAGGGGAGGACTAGTAGTACGAAAGGGAAGGAAAAATAGTAGGAAAGGGAAGATAGTAGGTCAGTACACACACGACAAGCTTCGCTTACCCCCATTTTCTCGGCAGGGGAAGGGCTGGTAATTTTTTTTAAATTTTTTATTAGATTTTTTTTACATTTGAGAACCAAATTTTGGGCTGGGGTGTAAAATTCAATGTACCTTGTCTCAGAAATAAAGAAAAGATAGTATGACCGTGAAATTCTGCACACTAATTCCACATGATAGTGGCTTTAACGCGAACCTTAAAAAATGAGTTCCTACATTCATCTCGCAAGAAAAAAAAATATTGCACTCACTTGTCACGTACGGTAAGAGAGACTTCCCAGTTAAGATTTTTTTAATTATCTGCTTATCAAAGTTTTAAGTTCACACTATTTGCAAGTGAGCTCAGCATAATCTGAGAGAACTTCAGCGTAATCGGTCAGATAGAATTTTCCAGAAAATGTACATCAAGGTTCGAAAAAGTTCAAAAAGTGATATTGAGAAAAACACAATTTTGTTTATCTTCAAATCCCAGAGGGCGCTGTTTTCGGCGCCATTTTTAAATGGCTTCGAGCGCTCCTGCGCACTCGCCTCCACACGGTTTTGCTTCGCACGGTTTGCATTGCTTTATTGCGATAGCAATTATATGGACACTTCAACCGGATTTCTGCCGTCGTCGTCGCCATCGCCGTAAGGTTCCGTATAGATTCCAAGGGCGATAAAACCGTCGCCGCGCGCCGTATGCGCGCGTCCCCCGCGTGAAAGCGCGCGGGGGACGCGCGCTATCACGGAGAGCGAACGCACGGCGGAAAGCAAACGCGACTGTCGCGCGAAAGGCCGGGGGGGTATGGGAGGGAGGGAGGGAGGCGGGGCGACGCTGTGCTGCTTCACCAAATGCTTATCTTGCAACCGGGCGCAAGGGGAACTGGCCATCTCCCACGCGAAAGCAAGAAAGCGGGAAGGCAGCGCGGGAGTGAGGGGCGGGGCAGCTTCTCCTCCGCAAACTACTTCTCTGCACTTTGCCCGGCGCTGGCGGTCGCCCGCACCGTCTCTCATCTCCACACGACTCTGACCTTTGTATGCGCTGTGCATTCGCCGCTCAGTTTCCGTTGAAGTGATAGACCGCACGAACCTTCGCTCGCTGCGGCGGCTGCGCTTGCTGCCAGCGTTTTGACAATGGTTGTCGTGAGGCTCCGAATAGATTTCAAGGGTGATAAAATCGTCGCCGCGCGCCGCATGCGCGAGCGAAAGCGCGCGGGGGACGCGCGCTATCGGAGGGCGAAGCCCCCCCCCCCCCCCCCCCCCCGCCTCCGCGCGCTATCACGGAGAGCGAACGCTCGGCGGAAAGCAAACGTGGGGGTATGGGAGGGAGGGAGGCGGGGCGGCGCTGTGCTCCGGCACCAAAGGCGTATCTTGCCACTCAATCTCCCACGCGAAAGCAACAAAGCGGGAAGAGGGGGGGAAGGGGGGCAGCTTCTCCTTTGCCAACAACTTCTTTGCGCTTTGCCCGGGGATGCCGGTTGTCCGCACCGTCTCTTATCTCCACACAGCTCTGACCTTTGTATGCGCTGTGCATTCGCCGCTCAGTTTCCAGTTGAAGCGATAGACCGCGCGAACCTGCGCTTGCTGCCAGCGTTTTGACAGTCGTTGGCTGCGGTCATTCAGTGTGATCTACTCATGTTTGCTTGTGCGCGCTGACTCCAGGCTTGTTAATTCAGTTAGCAAGCGAATGTGCCCAAGTTTATGCAGCCGATAAAACTACTATCCCTCCTCTGAATAGCTCTAATTTGCTATCGCAATTGATGCTTCGCCTTTCGGGCGAAACTGCGACATTTTTTGAGTAATAAAATAAAAAAAAATTTAGTCAACTCATCCTACCACTCCCTTAAACGCCCTATATCTGAGGTCATCTCTCAATGAAGCTGTTCCTAGTGGACTTTAGACAAAAAAATGAAGAAAAGAAAACTTGACATTGCAAGCAGAGCCCTTCCGAAGGAGAGGCAACAAAACATATGCAAACAAAACAAGAACGGATACATTTCCCTGTCCTTTATTTTTCTTAAGGCTTCTTGAACCCGTATCACCCAATTCCCGGCCATTCCTCTAGTGTCGGATGCGTCATTTCACCAAGGAAGAACCAACCAACCAACCTTTTGGGGCTGCAACACTAAGAACGCATTTATTAAATGTATGCATGATCTGCATGAAACCTTGGGTAAGAGTAGCTATCATTGATCAATACATTAAAAAACAATGCTTGCGCAGTTAGCTATAGCAGGAGTAGATGTACTGACTGATGCCTATTTTTTTATTGTAACGCTGATTAAATCGGCAAAAAGCAGCAAAAGAAAGGTCGGTATTCAAAGGTTTACAAATTGCCTACTAAATCATGTCTTCAAACACAACTATATATCTAGGAGCTATTTTTTTTATTTTTCCCATGAGGGTATCAGCGGCCACAAATTTCCGGCGCCTCGATATTAGGGAATTTCGCGCGCTCAAAGTTAGGGGACGAAAAGTGTCGGGCGTACAAAAGGACGCAAGCAGTGCGTGGGATTTCCCTAGGCAAAGTCACTTGCGTGTGCATTTCTAAAACTTCCCAGTGTCACCTGCTATATGTAGGAGAAACAATCCGGGCTTGAAACATAAAAACAACAAATCATAACAGCCCACTGCTGTCCGCAGGCTATCACACATTCTATATAAGTAGCGCAATTCACTGCGATGTAGTGATATAGAAGGCACGCTAACGCATGGATCACCGTGTTGGCGTACGTAAATAGCTTCGCTAATCTCACGGGCATTGTGTCTGCCGTTTACACTTCATCGGGCCTTTTCGCGCTGTTCGATCCCTTTTCAACATGCACCAGCCAGCCCAGTTCAGCATACTCCCGGAATCCTCCCCCCCCCCCCCCCCCTCCTTTCAAGCAAAGACACAGTAAGATCAATTTTCGATGGCGCCGGAAAGAAGCATTGATGACTTTTTTATAACTTGTAACGCATTCATGACGCGACTATATTAAACCTTAAACCTGACGATATCATCAGCCATCGCACAACTCCATGCAGTGTTTACAAATAGACGAAGTCACTCGAATGCGACCTGCGCAACGTCAATGGCCACACCGACTGCATCTGGATCACCAGATGCCAAGCCACTTGTGCCGTTCACGAAGCCTTGCACATCGGACAGTTGATTCGGCGAGACGGTGAAGTCTATCAGCGTCATGTAGAGCACGATCGTCAGCGCCTTGGTGATGAAGCCGGGCACGATCTGGCAGAAACGTATGCACACAAGTACTTAGTGCACGCTCATGTGCTCTCGGAGCATGAAGGACGCGGTACTTTCAGATACGAGCGTATGCTCGAACTGAACTTTGCGAAACCGAATATGGCAAAATATTTCGGTAGAAACCCGCAAGGTGGAGGCCAGTCCTCCGAGATTGGCGGCGTGCTTCCGGTCTCGGAGGTCATCGTGGAGGCTTCACGATAAGAGAAAATTGTCATCCACCCTAGCGTTAAGCACCAAGCTACAAAGGAAACCCGTACGGGTTTGTCAGAAAGTTTTGCAGTTGATAAAAATTAGTCATGTTCCGGGAATTGAATCGAGCCACTAACCATTGGTCAAGCATGTATTCAACGTCAATTCGCGGCTGGGCGCGTCTGTCTCAGCGCATGTATTCTGGCATACGGCAGTGGTTTTTGATGCGTATGAACTGTGAACTTTGTTTACCATTAGTACCAGCCTGATCACATAACAGGTTCGCGTCAGCCTAACTACAGATAGAGAACACAGCTTAGTACAACGGGTATGGAACAAAAGTTTGATTTTGGTGCGAAGTAACCTGCATGAGACCACTGCTTCCCGGAAATAGCGTCACTTTTGTTAAGTAGTTGACTCCTCGAGGTGTAGTTAGCGCTGAAGTATCCCATTACGTTGCATAAGAAGTCTAATAGTATACGCTGGAGCATGGTGGGACATGTCACCGATCAGTTTCAAAGGGGAATACACTCGTCAACGTCATCTAAATCATCTAGGGGGACTCACCATAGGACATTTAAAAGTATTTTGAGATTGCGGTTTTACTATAGCCAGCAGCTGCGAAGGAACACATTAGCTTTTCTTTTTCTCATCAACATCACCAGCAGGCTAATTTATGTCCACTGCAGTACGAATGCCTCTCAGTGGTTTCCAGTAACCCCTATCTTAGGCTAGCTGATTCCAAGTTATGCCTGCAAATATCCCAACTTCATCACAGCACCTAATTCTCTGGCCTACTCGACTGTGTTTACCTTGCTTTGGCACCCATTGTGTAAATAAATATACCACCGCTTATCTGCCCTAGGCGTTACATAAACTGATTACGCATTACAATACGCATTACATATCAGCTACCCCCTGTTCCTCACTGATTCACACCGTTGTCTTCCTGTCTCTTAACATTACGACTAACATTTGTCGGTACATCTCTCGGTCCGCGGTCCTCAACTTCTTCTCAAACTTCATTGTTAACCTCTTCTGCCTCATATGTTAGTACTGGTAGGATGCAATGATTGTAGAAAATTATTTTCAAGGTTAGCGGTAAGATGCTAGTAATGATTTGGTAATACCTGCCGTATGCGCGCCAACCCATTTTTATTCTTCTGTAAATTTCTTTCTAATGGGACGATATAACGTAAATGTATTCTAAACTGCCTCTATTCCATTTCTGCATTCAGTCTTCCACGAGATTGGTTTAAAATATTTCGGGACACCCCCTCCCCCCCCCCCCCCCCCCTACACTTGTCTGTCACGCGACGTCACGAGAACCACGATACATCGCCATCTGATATTACGTGTGCACACTGGTTATGCATGATTAGACCAAACAAAAGAAAAATTATTATTTCCGATTCTACACATTCTTTGCCATTAGCCCGCTACTATCGGTACCACTACAAGTTATATCCAAAAAGCAGCGAGCGCCATGGTTTACAACAAACCTAAAAAGGCTTCTTAATAAGAAAAAGCGCCTCTTCCGTTCTGCAAAGCTCGGCAGCAGTGTTTTTCGTTGGCACGCTTATCGCGAAGCTCTTTCCGCATATCGCACTTCTATCAAAAACGCCAGGAGTGACTATCTCAACATTACGCTTCCCTCGCTGTTGTCTACTGACCCATCCAAGTTTTGGAAAAGCGTTAAACCAATGAAAGACACCGTAATAACACTTACTGATTACGATGGGCGTGCACTGCGCAAAGAAGAATGCTGTTCCGTTCTTAACAATGTTTTTTCAGAATGTTTTTCTGACTCAAGAGCAATTTCGGTGCCGCAGCTATGCGACCGCGGGTTTTTTCCAATGGATTTTCTCGTGATTGAATTTGAAGGAGTCATTAACCTAATCCGGAAACTTAAGCTGTCGTCTGCCTGCGGCACCGATGAGATAAACGCGAAATTGAACACTGAAGTGTACTCTTCCATAATTTTGTCACACATTTTCATGCAGTCTCTTCAGTGCTCCACTTTGCCACCTGATTGGAAGGTGGGGAAGGTGATTCCCGTCTTTAAATCCGGTAACCAACACTCTGCCTTAAACTACCGACCAATTTCGTTAACAAGTATCCCCTGTAAGATGCTTGAACATGTAATCTATTCTAACCTTATAACATTTCTTGAAACCAACTCATTCTTCAGCAGGTTCCAACACGGCTTTCGTAAGCACCACTCGTGCGAAACTCAGCTTCTGTCTTTTACGCATGATGTCATCTTAGCGCTAGATAATAGAATTCCGGTTGATTGTACGTTTTTAGACTTCGCAAAAGCCTTTGATAAAGTGTCGCACCAACTATTACTACTTAAGCTCAGCACGCTAAACATCGACCCCAATATCCTCAAATGGATAGAATGCTTTCTGACTAACCGCACTCAGTACGTAACAGCTAATGATTGTTCCTCACATCCCTGCGCAGTTAAATCTGGCGTTCCACAAGGATCAGTTTTAGGTCCTTTGCTCTTTTTAATATATATCAATGACCTTCCGCATAACATCAAGTCATCCATAAAACTGTTTGCAGATGACTGTGTCCTGTACCGTAGAATAACTAACGAAAACGATAACTACCTTCTTCAAGCCGACCTTAATCGCGTCTCTGACTGGTGTAGTACATGGCTAATGACTCTTAACGTAAATAAATGTAAAAGTATGGCAATTTCGCGTCTTTCTAACACTTCTGAACCTTTTACCTACACCTTGAATGGAACTAAATTGGAGCAGGTTAGTACTTACAAGTACCTTGGTGTTTACATTTCCAATGATTTATCATGGCACTCTCACATTAACTACATTACTAACAATGCTTGTCGTACTCTTGGTTACCTTCGCCGAAACTTTCGCCAAGCACCAGCACACCTTAAACTACAGCTATATCAAACATTAATCCGTCCAAAGCTCGAGTACGCTTCAGCCGTATGGGATCCCGCTCAATCAACGCTAATTGACACCTTAGAATCGGTCCAGAACCGTTCAGCTCGATTTATACTCAATAATTATGCTCGTACTGCCAGTGTCACCTTGATGAAATCCACTCTTCAACTTCCAAACCTGGTAATGAGAAGACGGATTTCCCGTCTCCTGCTTTTTCATAAATTTTTTTTTCATAATCAAGTACTTCGACAGGAATTCATCTCAGAACCTGCCTACTTTTCATCACGTGTTGACCACCCAAATAAAGTTGCCGTTCCTTTGTGCCGCACTAATCTTTTTTTACATTCTTTTCTTCCGAAGACAAGTAGAGAGTGGAATCACCTTCCTCCCTCCATCGCTGCCACTGAGGACCAAGCATTGTTCAAGTCTGCAGTTACCGAACACTTACTGGTGTAGCTGCAAACTTATGTTGTTGTTGTTTTCCTATGAATTCCTTTTATTGTTTTGTTTTTTATTTACATTGTACCCACCCCCTCTGTAACGCCCTCTGGGTCTTGAGGGTATACTAATAAATAAATAAAATAAATAAATAAAAGATTTTGGGCTGTGCCCGCTTCTCCTGTCTGTCACGCGACATCACAAAACTGCAAAAACTCATCAGGTCAAAGTGATGTGTGCGCAATAACGATGCATTGACCGTTCTTGGCCTACCGATCACACGAACACTGGCTACTCGGAGCTGCCGTGGAGCATGAATTTATTTGCGTATAATAAACATTTCTGCATGACAGTATAACGTTGTCGAGTTATTCCGGCATGTTTACGACATCGCTCTGCCAGCTCTTTTTCACTGAGGATCCGTTTTAGCGGCATTTTTAACCGTGAGTTGCACGACGCCGTAATTTTCGACTAGCCCCCGCAAGCTAAGCAAGAAGAAGCGGGCCAATCGCAGACGCCGCACCATCCTCTCTACTTTCACTGCACTATCTCAGTTCTACCGAAATCCTCCACTGATACCACGACCTCCTGCTCCGCCTGCACGAAACAGGAAGTGCTTTTTTGGGCATTGAAACAATCCGCCATATTGTCAAATCCGCCATCCTCTCCGCTCTGATTGGTTCAGAGGGCTGCTGAGGCTTCACTGATTCGCTCAAAATGCCGCCATTGCAGTATTTGACAATATGGAGGAATTTGACCATGTCCAGCATCCCACTCAAGCAATGAAAATTTCTGGCAACCTCGCTGAAGCACACGAACCATTTGAAGCGACGTCATGCTGCCCAATTCAAAGGCCATGGCGTTGTTTGGGCTCGCCGACGGAAGGATCAGGCTCAGCTGGCACACCATGCTCACCGGAAGTAGGAAGAAGAGCGGGTCTCGGCGCAGCTTGCGGGACTGCGTTGCATCAAGTGAACGGTGTCGTGCCTCGTTAGCTATGCAGCGCCTCCAGCAGGTTTTTGTGCGGGTTATTGGCTGATCGTTTTGTTTATTCATCCCCGAGTAAACGACAGTGTTTTTTTTTTTTTTTTTTGCTTTCGTTTCCTTGGACGTGCAGCGGTGTTGTGAGGTTAGGATGTCTATGACGTGTTTTACGAATGTTCTGACAGTTTATAATGCTTCGCATTTTGTACTTCTTTACGAGGCACCTTGCGATAGGTAAATTACTGTCTCGCCTTATTTGGGATATTTTCAATTAAAAAAAAAGATTAGGCAGACCCCACGCACTGTGCGAATTGATGTTAGCGAAGCTTTGATGAGCCTGCAAGAGAAATCGCTCATCATAATAACAACAGAACAAAAAAAAAAAACAGTGCATTTTGGCGACGGACGAGTCCTAACCTGCCCGTAACGGTCTTCAGCCACAGTGGCGTACCTTTCCGGGCATGGCAAGTTTCGTTCAAGGGCGATATTCTCGAGCGATTAATTTCTGCGGTACTATAAAATTCGCACGAGATTCTACGGGTCTCGGCACCGGCCACGTCGAAATAGACGGCCGATAGAGGTCCTTTAGCACTCTGAGAAGATGGCGAGCTTAGCACAGTGCCAGCAAAGTTGTCAGCCGTATACGCCGACGTGTCCGGTGCAGAGTGACGAGAAACCTCACCAAAATGTATTTCCGACAGCGACGGTATGGCGGGGCTAAACTAGCGACAGCTTTTACTCGACGAGATAGACGACGACACACCAAATCACGGAGGGGTAAGCAAAGAAAGCGTTGCTTTAAATAGTATTATCGCTGCTGAGATTTGAAACAGGGTCTCCGACGCAACAGCCCAGTGATCTAACCCGTTCAGCCACAAACGCATGCATGCCACAAGAGTGACAATCTTATTTCACTCCTTCACACAAGTAGTCTAGCGCTTCCTGACGGCCGACGCGCGCGTCACGTCGCATATAGCAATGATTTGTTCCCATTGTGCGCGAGCGCGTCTGTTTCTCTGATCCTTCCGTGTGGCAGCCAGCGCTTTGACACTCTAGGTGACAATGCATCACCTTCGGGAGCGGCCCAGGTCGTAACGGAAGATGTAGTAACGTAACGTTTCATCCCCGGATTACGATAAATCAATATTCGTGCCATCGTTGTCACCATCGCCGTCAATTCATTCTTCTCATGCCGTCACCTTGCCGTTGCTTTCACTCACTCGCTGCTCGCGTCACACAGAATCACGCGCTCTTCGCGGCGTGTCGCGCCATAAGCACGGTAACACATTGCGGAACCTCAAACGATGCAGATCGCCAGCTGCCTGTGATATATATATATATATATTGTAGTGACAAATACGCGCGCCAGAAGAAGACTAAGAAGAAGACGCTTCTTGTGGTTGGTGCTCGCACTCGCTCCGCTTGGCCGTTGCCTGTTTCGGGCATTCGTAAAAACACCAAGCGCATCTAACCCTGAACGCGTCCTATATATATATATATATATATATATATATATATATATATAGTCAAACCCGGATATATCGAACCCAAATATAACGAATTATTCTGTGTAATGAATAGCAGTAAAATCCCCTTGAAAATTTTTGTATAACCTTTTTTATTTTATATATAGAATTACCTATATATCGAACTTACTTGTGATCCCCTTAGGATTCGATATATCCGGGTTCGACTGTATTAGATCCTTCCGCAGATTTTCTTAATCGCCTAAACGAATAGCGGAGGAAGAGAGGCGGAAAAGAGCGGCGAGATGAGGAGAGGGTGAAAGCGGTGCGAGAAAAAGCGCAGGTGCGCACCGCGGTGCTCGAGGACAGACGCGGCGCAGTGGAGTACTGCGTCAACTATGGTAGCGCCAGCGCGTGTTTCACTCCCGTGTAGCTGCTGGTAATCAGAAAATGCATTTTACATAAGAACGCGCAGAGGGTAGCCAAACAACGCGCTTAAAATTGCGTTCTTGTCGGTTTGTTTCTCGCGTCCACACACTTTGAACTGTTGTTACCTTGTTAACATGATTTACTGAAACTGCGCTAAGCTCGGGATTCTCGGTTGGTTCAGCGTAAACAATAGCTAGGATTTACGTGTGAGGAACATTTCCGCAAGGCCAATCGGATTAATTAATTAATAATTCATTAATTCGTTACTTTATCAAAGCACCCACAGCGTCTTCGCTAGGCAGGCACTACAGGGGGGGGGGGGGGGGGGGCGGTTACAATGACACATTTCCAAACATAACACAGGTGTAAAACATAGTACATGTCGGCATTTATGCTATCATGGAGCACCAACTAAACATCTAGAAGCAACTTACCAATACATCATTTCAAATTATCTTCACAGCATCATTTGGTAATCCATCCTAGGTCAGTTTCATCTTATAAAGCCATCGTTCATTCTCGAAGACGCGTAGTTAGGTCGATGTATATATTTTTTGTGACCAATACGCGTTTCTGAAGTGAAAATATCTAGAAACCGGTTATATCTCTGCCCGCCGCAGCAGCCCGGTGACTCTGGCGTTGCGCTGCTGAGCTCAAGGTGGCGGGTTCGACCCCGGCCGAGGCGGCGCTCCATTCCGATGGCGGCGGAATGCTCAAAATGCACAAAATGCACAAAATGCACAAAAGCTCGTGGACCGTGCATTGGTTGCACGTTATAAAAAAAAAAACCCAGGTGCTCTAGATTAATCCGGAGCCCCTCGATACGGCATGGAGCCCCTCTAGGATCCCGCATCCAAGTATTGACCGTACTTAGGTAACATACAGCAAAGCGTCGTAACTTTAGCCAGAAAGTGTTTTGCATTTCTCTTCATAAGTACAAGAGCGCTAGACGCTTTGGCAATAATGGGATCAATGTGTGATGTTTCCAAGATGGGTTATCAAGATAAATTCAAAATATCAAGACTAACAAGATATTGCCAATATAAATCAGAGTTGGGAATAATTTTTAAGCTGATATTACATTCGCATTCAGCTTGGTCATTGAGCGCAATCATTTAACTTCTCGGAAATTTCCCTAGATGTTTTTTTCAAGCAAGAAGTCAACATCGCTGAATTTTAACATCTTGTTGAGCTTGTTAATGCGTATCGACTGGTTCTGCCGGCTCAACGTAGCACAAGGACACATGACTTTCTGTCGTGTCCGCATTGCGTTATACTGGCCAAACCAGTTGTTGAACTACTCGCAAAGCAAGCGACTCGTTCGGTGCTGCAGTTGTGACATTTCTCCAGCTAAACGCAACATCTACAAGTTCAATGACGATAGCGTTCGATGCAGCTTCAGAGAGCGCTGTTTAATATCCACCCCGACGTACTATCCTGTATCCGATCCTGGTGAAGTGGCGCAGCCGGCTCTTGAATGTGGTCAATTCGCCGAAGCAGCCCATAATCAGTACCGAGATGTACTGGTGGTAGAAAGGCGGCAGGGCGAGGTTGAACAGCTTCTCCTCCAGCATCTTGTACACGCCGTTATTCTGCGAGTGGCAGGCCGTGAGCAGATGCCGAATCATATCGTGCTTCCGTTCAACCGAGTGCTGGTGTTTAGTTGAGCACATCGGTCTCTATGGGCACGTGAAGGACAAAAATGCGATGACGGGGGAGTACCGAGCAATGAAAGCCATACTCAAGCAGGTGACGAGCTACTCAAAAGACATAATCATCTTATTCGGCCTAACGAAAAGTACAAAAACGATTCACATGGCAAGCACCGTGAATGGTTGCGGGATCGGATAAATCGGTTAAACAACTCTCCTCATCTCTCTTTGCAGGATTACCGTGCGTAACGGAACAGTCGGTGACCACTGCGGCAGTACGAGGGTACGATGCGTAGTGTACATATGATAACGTTAAGAAGCCCATCGCTCTCCGATGTAGTACATGTCTCGCGCAGAAATAGATGCGAATGAAAGCAAGAAAAGCTTATCATAAACGAAGGATAGGTAGCAAAACGTTTCGTGCGCAGTAATACCTGGCTACACGAAGCCTGAAATGGAATGGCTTTTACCGCATTAACACAGGGCTACTGACTGAACAGCGGTCACAAAACATTTCTGTATACGCGGCCACTCACCTCTATTGCCGTGGTGACCGTGGAGGAGCTGCCCAGGATGAAGATGACGCCCCAAGGCAGGCGCTTAAGCATATCGGCCCACTCGATTATCTGCGTCTGGTGTGCCTCGGGGAGGATGTCCGCGGGAAAAAGAAAGGCCAGCATACCCACGATGATACCAACCGATGCGTCTGTCACCTCCCTTCAAAGGGGAACGCACGTTGTAAGGCACGTTGTTGTAAACGAGAACTCCGCTTAGAAGTATTATCAGGCAGTCTTCTATGGCGACTACCAGAGATCGGACAAATTCTGTGAGCGCTTGCATTCACTGTGAGCACGAGATTCGAGGTGTAGCCAAATAAGCTTACTGGTTGGCAAATTTTCCCTATCGACGCTATGCGGAAAGCTTTATGCTCTCAGTGATACCTGAATGCATCGGTACGTAGTAATCATTCAAGTGAATAGCAGCTGCTTTTGCGGCGCCTTTCAGATGTCATTATCAGTAACAGATGCATTGTCGTGCAGGTGTAATCATAATGTGCAGGTAATTTTTCCCATTAAAGGTAAATAATGATTCTAAAAAGAACGCTGAGATTCCAACCTGCACCGTTTAATTGTTTTTTTTTTGTTTGTTTTTGTTTTTTTTTGTTTTTTTTTTTGAGCACGAGTGCAAAATGTTCTCGACGGTGCGTTTCCCAGGTTGTCCTCAAGTATGCATCTAAAAGAACGGAAAAGTCATAAACGTGTCTACGCGGAACCAGCCTTGTGTTGCCGTTGCCTAATTTTGCAGCAGCCAGCAGCAGCAGAATACAGCTAATCTAACACCCGAAAACATGTCTCTGGTGTACTCGCGAGTCGCTACCACTTCGTCACTGGGTCCATCCGTCCGTCTCCTACACACGTGCAACAGTCTTCTCTTTCTCTTTTGTGCATGTCTTGTTCTTCTCTCTGAGGTTTCCCCTTCTACGTGTTTGGTTCCAGTATACCGAGTACGGATCTATATGGGTGCTGAAGTATGACTCGTACTTTAGAATTGTCACGTTCTGAATACCACGTACGTATGCGTGATCAATGAATCCTTGTTGTCTTCTGGTAAACACGTATGTAGAGGGTGTTAATCCGAACACTTGATCCAGGTACTGCAGCAACTATCTGTTTGTGGGCTTCGATTCATCCACGTTGAAATCACTCACTACAATCATGAGCGTTCTCTTTTCCACCGAGTTGTCATAACCGTGGAGGCAGGAGTAGAGAGCATACCGTATGAGACTCAATGAGATAAATGTAGTAATGAGTCGTTATCACGCTGCACCTGCCGGCCCCTGTCAATCGCGCGCACAATGGGCTTAAACTGCGCATTCTCCCCCTGTATTGGGAAAGGGTTCAGTACCGGGCCACGGTCTGCCCAGTATTGTACTATTTTCGGGATCGGGCCACATTTTTCGGCCACGGACGGACGGACAGAATTTTCGGACCTACTGTCCCTATAATGCAACGCATTAAAAGGCGATTGTGTCGCAGCTACAGCAAAAGCCAATTCTGCTCAAAAAAAAAAGAAAAGAAAAGAGACGTTTACAAATTAAGGTAATTCACGAAGAGTCTCTGTCGCCTCGTTTGTCGACTAAACTTGTTAACCAAATTTTTAAGTGGTCGTCAAACGATTGAGCTTCATTGTAGAGCACACTGAGGGACACGGGAGCCAGGCGTTTTTGACAATATCCTTGCCTACTTGCTTTTACGCCACTGAAATTTACGTCATCTAAGAATCCTTCCGCGACCCACACCCAGCTTTTTTTCTGCGCTAAAAGAAAGAACCCCTAAATTGTTAGGTAGTCAGAAAATGGCGGTTCGGGTGTTTCTAGAAGTGTTTGCCTCTATAACTAGCGCTTCGGTCACGAAATGGACTACGGAACAGATTGATTATAAGTAATACAAGACAAAATAAATTTAACTGACGACAACGTTGGCGAAATAAGAATATGGGCCATAACGAGCCCGAAGACGCCAGCAAACACGATGCTATGAAGGCTGTTCAGCCGCACTTATAAGAAACTGATAAAAAAAATATTCGAAAAGCATTGCAGCAAAGCTCACCTTTCAATTCCGAGCCAATCTCCCCATCCATATTTCATGAATGTTGGCTCCCGAAAAATCAGCAGGACCATGGCCGTGCCAACAAGGAAGGCGGAGATGTACTCGCCGTAGCTGGTCGTTAAAAGAAAAGCATGAACAACGCCGCTCCGGAACTATTCTGCGTACAAGTTCACTGAGCCTGCGTTGGCAGTTTTTGCTGCAAAAGCGGTTTTTGACTATATATATATGACTACGTGATCGCCACGCATGGCGGCGCAAAGTCTTCCCGTTTCATCTAAACGGACAACTAATTTAACAGAAAGTGAATGATGACAGGCTTTTGGTATACCCTTTATCGCAACTCGGCAGCAAACTTCGGACCGGGCCTTATCTCGGCAGTTCTTGAACATCGGCGTGCCATGTCTCTGGCTTGGATTGGCGTGGCCTCACGCAGCCTACGTCCTTCTTCGTTGTGTACAGCTCGTGACTTGAAACGATTGTAACACTCGTTGAGGCGCACAAAAGCACGAACGGGTCAAGATAGCTACTTTTAATAGACAGTGGCGCAAAATAAACGGGAAAACACAGATACATATATCTTATTCTAGGCGCGACATGGCATAGACACCTTGTGGCTGGTGAGTCAGTGCCTTTAGTGAGTTACCAGAACCGGTTTTATCCGGCTGTTCAGCGTTCTCCTTCGGCACGGGCTAGTAGGAGATCACGAGATGACATAGGGAAGCACTGCAAATAATCACCCAGTCTTAAAAAAAAATCGAAGAGCGTGACGTCATGAAAATGCAGCAGCCCTGCCATCAGTGTCGCTTCAGGTTTTCCGTCTCCCATGGCTACGCGCGCGTTGAGCGCGTAAATCACCGCTGCTATATTTATACTGGCGGGCGAATTTCTTCCAAAAGCCAAAGACAGTGCTTCGAGTCCAACTTACAAAAGCTACCTTGCACCGCATACCAAAAGAGCAGCGATTAATCACCTCTCAAATAAATTGAAACCCATCGTCCTTAGGTGCAATTTATTTAGTGATTGATTTAATATTTTATATTTATTTATCTATAGGTCTACAGTGTGATATAGTTTGATGTTTAACGTCTGATGTTTAGAAATACGAAGCTTATGTTTAGGATCTTTTTTTTTTCGAGAGGTAGGCCTGTATCGGTCAATTTCACACGTATCGCCTCTGGTTTGACAGCGCCCTCGAAGATAATCACGATCAAGCTGTGTTGCCCCACCAAGAGAGCACTACGTCGCGGTGCATGGAAAAACAGCCCAGACGCATGAAGGGACTGTGCTGTTTGTCAGCCGTCTTTCAAAGGAAAAACATTCGGCAGAAAACTCCGTAAAGGCTGCCTGAAAGTATTTGTCCACTATTTTACAGACACAGGTTCCAGTGGAGCCAGCCGCGTGTCAGTACTCTACGTCAAACATGACAAAACAGACAACAGACGAGACGTAAGAACGCTTCACCCACGGTTGCCGCCGGGAGCTGAGTGAAGGAACATTTCCGCATCTTCATGACGTCACATTTTGATACTTATGTAAGCGCGAGGTAAACTTGTCCCTTAATTACAGTCTTTTCAGGGCACAGCAACTGACGAATGGCTGCTCGCGTTGTTATTAAAAGGAAATTTCACTGCTTAAGGATACGTTATTTGCAATTTAATGGCTCCAAAGTTTCTGACGAGATCATCCAGGCACCTCAAACATGTCAGAAGCAGTGTTCTAAGCCCAGAATAATTACTGGTGTGGCGTAACAGGTGTGGCTTTGTAATTATTCCACAACAAGAACATCTCCACAAAAGCATAAAGACTGAAATATTTTGCACGCTATATATACTTAGCAGACATGAAATGAACAGTTTTGTAGCGAGGTGTCCGCCTCAACGTAATTCCTTACATTACTAAATTATGGGTGCGATAACGTAATGCCTTACTTTGCTCCTTTGTTGCGTTACTAATAGTACACTTACTGTAATATTTCTGAGAGCAGTGTTACCGGTAACTCTGCATAACGTTACGTTAATGTAGTCGAACTTGACTTCAAATATTTAGTGCGACTTATATGCTTTTTATTTGTCGATACGCCCCTGAAAACATGTCGGCCTGCCGTCTAGGTTGCTCTTTTTGCGTACCTGACTTGTCCCATGATGTGCAGTCGGTCCCGAATGACGACGTTGCTCTTCGGGGCTGTGGCAGTCTCCATGACGTCGCTGTTTACGAAAACAACGATGGATACAAATTGGCACAAACGCGTGCGAGGCAACTATTTATGCCAAGATCTAAAGTGACGGTACTTACTAGTTCCGAGTGTGGACGTAATAAATTATTCTGGCGGCGATGATCATGAGTGCGAAGCAGAACGGGACGTGTACGAGAAGCCACATGTAGACGTTCAAGGTGGCGCTTGGCAGTTTGACGTTCCTTGAAGGAAAAAAAAAAAGGGGGATACATAATAGGACCGTCTCAAGAGCGCCGGTGGGTGTGCGCAAATTCCTGGTCATGCATGGCAGTAAGCGTGTCGATTTGGTTCGTCGAGTCATTTGTTGCAGATAAACGTGATACTGCGGCATTCTGGTATAGTTTGTCATCAGTTTTTTTTTTTCAAACTTACCGACTCTTGGTTTCAGTTAGATGCATTGCGATCATGTGTGTGGGCCTGCCATGGTAAGGCTCAAATTCACCCTGTATATGATCCAGAGCTCGGCTGTTCCAGCATCACCGGATATTGTCACCCGCCATACCAGCAGCGAAAAACAAAATGCGTTTCCGCTGCCGTCAATATGCGTACGTGCGCAATCTGAACTCCGCGTGCCGTCATTAATAAATTACCGTATATATATTAATTTTTGTCTCAAAGTATAGGCCCGCAGCAGAAGAAACTCAGCAGTTATGAAGGCGCCTGCACAGTAATTGAAATAAGCCAACACCGTGCGACCTACTCAATTTTTCGTGCTCAATCGTTAGCTATGCAGAGATGTCAGGACGTAATAATGCATAATATGAACAACGACAGAACTGTCTGGCCGCTCTATAAACTTGGGACTGTCTCTCTACTTCCATGCAAAGTAAACTAATATATTGACAAAAATATCGTCTCCTTTAGAGTTACAACTACTTATTTCGTCAGTTTCTCGTATGCCTTCACTAACGAGGTTCTTTACGAGAGCTAGTGAAGAGGCAGAACCTGAAAAAAATTTATGCGTAAACTTTTGAGTAAAGAGAACCGCATTGTGAAGTAGTCAATACGGAGTCGCGTCATGAATATATACTCACATTTCTATGTACTTTTTGAAGTAGTCGTTAGCGTTTGATGCCCCGTACGCGGCAGCCGCTCCGAAACTGGCACCATACGTCAGTGCCAATAGCACAGCCGCTCTGAGGTCTTTTGCTTTTCTGGAAGGTAAATATAAACATGTATACCTATGGTGATTTCTAGCAACATATATTCTGAGAGAATCACGAGCTCGTGGTGAACTCTGGGATAATATTCCCCACGAAATATTTACTTATTCGCGCGAAATACGTGGCTGCACTATTTGATACTGAACAAGCCGTAACTAAATCAACCACGACCAAAAGGGGGAAAAAAAGGCGAACTTACTCTTTTTCCTCCATGATTATTGCTTCAAGCTCCCCTGTAACAGAAGTCCACACGGCCGCTCAGAACACGTAGGAACACTGCTCTAGTCGACATGTTGAGGTTAACAGCAAACTTTAGCTCAGGGCGTATTCCGATTTCTCTATTTAAGTATACTGTATGTTTACTCAAAAACGCCTTTAGTAGATAACTGTTGAACTGAGTTGAATCAAATTTGTTGCAATTAAGTGCAATAGCTAAAATCTACCGGCTGTTGACTGTAACATTTTCATTTAGAGTTGCAAATGTTCAAAAATTTCTGAAAATTGGTAATTTCAAGAACACAGCATTATTTGAGAGCACAATTTCGTTCTTTTTGGATTTTTAGATGTCCCAGAAGATGAAGTTCGTCGAATTACCATGCATTTTTCTTTTTCTTTCGAACTTTCAAAATTTTGGCAATTTGTACGGAAAAATATGATGCCCAGAGAAAGCTTCTCGCAAGACTTTTTTTTTTTTGCGAAATAAACTATCAAGATTAGTTCAGTGGATGCCAAACAAAACAATTCTCCGTTCCTACGTATATAAATAGCAGCTCCGGCGTCCTCTTAAATGAGTCTTACAAACGGCAGCACTTGGAGAAGTGGGCGCTCCAGCTTATCACTAGACTTTGGTGAGGCGCCAATAGCTACTGGCGAAAGTAGCCTAAACACAAGCTTAAGAATGAAATTAGTCTTACGTGCCGCAACCACGACTTTATTATGACTCAAGATTAATTTTGACCATCTGAGCTTCTTTAACGTGCACACAGTGCCCGGAACACGAGCACTTTTACATTCTACCCCCGTCGGAGTGCCGACGCCGCGAATGGGATCGATCCCGCGACCTTGCGCCATAGGCACCGAGCTACCACGGGGGATGAGCCACAACTGTTTAAGCAAACATTCAATGAGATCAAGTTTCTCACATTCCCAAATAAACGTAATATAAGAAAGCTATCAAGGAATTGTCATCGTTGACAAAATCTGCCGAGATCCTCATAACAGAGAAAAACAAACATTAAATGCGGGAGCTCGTAATACAAGCTAAATGTCGAAAGAGCCCCTGTTAAAGTGCTTAAATTTCATAAGTGAGCGGTAAAAACATCGAATGCTAATGACAAGTCCAGAGCCAATACACGTGGAAGTGTAATTCAAATAAAAAACACTGCTTTTCGTTAAACATCTATATCAACACATCTCCAAGCCATGCGTAAGCTTTCTTAATATCGCGCGTACTCATATACACTTATTCATGACGTTTTTCATGGAGTATTGTGCAATGGTCAATATGGAAGACAACGGAAACACTACCTCCCATCTAGCTTTCCTGTTGATCATTTTTCTGCTAGCAACCCATATGAAGTACTCTGACGAATTTTTCTAGTAGATTATTTTGAGCTAAGAACAACATTTAAGCCATAATGTGACGTGTTACTTACGCAGCCAACGCGTTTGCCAGAAGCATTATTATATGAACGTCTACTTTCTATAATAAGCGGAGTTGAATATTATCGCTAGAGGTTAATGTGTTTTCCACCTTTTTCTGCTCCAGTGTGACATCTCAGTTGACAGTCGGCGTTTGTGTTGTCCTTCTCGCTCTAAATGCCTTTCTTTTCAAACCATGAATCCTTGCCCCTCACTCAGCTTCATATCGCTTAATGAGTCATGTTTTCCTTGTTCAGTGATTTGTGTTTTATATGCTCTGAAAGTTCCACTAGCTGGTTCTCGTCTCTACGTAACGTGCCGAGAGGCCCAGCTAACAGCGAAAATAGCACAATGGTATAATAAACGCCTTGCCAGTATATCGTAAATGCGAACAGTAAACACTTACTACTACACCCATTTATGCATGCATAACTTGCTCCTCATAAGCGCAAAACTCACGTGCTCGACTTCCGTGCTCATGGCTCTTGGTAACTCGGGCCTCAGCACCTTGTCCGGCGGCACCCGCAGTGCGAGAAGCATCTGCAACCCCCTCTTGGCCTCCCGGTTGATCATTTTCATCCTCGCCTATTGGATCAGCGTCTTGAGCCTGACTAGAAGACTCGCGTTGCTTTTCTTGGCTTTTGTCGCTGTCACCCTTGCGGCTTTTCTCGTTGTCCTCGCTCGGGGAACTGCCATCACCGTGTTTCTTAGGCTTCCCCAATTCACTTTGGTCAGGGCGAGCAGTTTCCGCGACGGCAACCTGTGGTGCAAGTTCCCGAGGAAGCAACGCGGAGATTGGTTCGGAACTACACATTGCTCTGGTAAAAAACCACTGCGTGAGCATAAGGATGAGGTCACAGATATGATACAGCAGGTAGCCGTCAGCTAGACCATTTTGTTCGTACTCCTTTTAGCAAACAACTTTGCAACGCGTAAAGCAAAACGACACCATCAATGTACCGTGGCAGAAAACAGCCATAATAAAAATTTTGATATTTCCCACTTCGCTCCTAATTAAGTACTTGCATTCCCCAAAAAACCAAGCCTGAAGCTTATATATTAAACATTATATCTTAAAGCATTATATATTAAAGCACTATATCTTAAACCACACAAGGTTCTAATATTCGATCCACAAATGTCATGGTCGGGCGAGTTCGCTATGCTGCATACCATCGACCATAAAAGGACTTTCAGGTACAATGCAGTCCGCGTTCGTCAGTCTATGTTTCTTTGCTGCGACTGATTATACTCGTAAGAAATAGCAGTTTCGTTGTAATGCGTATTACAAAAGCGTCCATTTCCGCTGGCACTGCATGCAGCAATAGCAGGTGAGCACATGTATCGGTAGTTTCCTCTCTGTGAAATCGACACCTTAGTCATGCATGCCTCAGGAACTACAATCCCGGCGTTCCTGTTTTTTTTTTTTTTTAATAAAGAAGAACTGGCAGCTGCTGTGCGTGTGCTCATCATCAGTCAATTTTATGTCCGCTTCAAAATGCCCGTTTGCTCTTTCATCCGCATCGTATTCTTCCTGTATTTTAACATGTTGCTTGTAATATTTCATTCTACCCTTCACTGTGCAGCCCTTAACTACTTCTCGAGCTTATTTTATATCCTCCAAGTTTCACGCACAAAGGTTAGCACTGGTAGTACTGGTGTACTTGTGACGACTTCCCTTAATCATCCATTTTCTGGCGCATACTATGCTCACATTGTGATATTTCCCGACCCTTCTACATAGCATTTGTAATTGCGCCGGTCATTATGCCTTCCGAGCCACAAAGCTCACGTGAGCAAGATATACTCTATTTATGTAATTGTAAGGTTTGTCTACTACTACTATTACTACTACTACTACAACTAAATAATAATAATAATAATAATAATAATAATAATAATAATAATAATAATAATAATAATAATAATAATAATAATAATAATAATAATAATAATGTATTAATACACATACAAAAGCAATACAAAGAAACGGGCCTGTCTAAGTACATGAGAACTTGTGTGACTAGACCCGGCACAGTCGGTACAGCGATGTGGTTACATATTTGCATATTAACTCATTTTTTACCATCTCCCAGGTGAATAATTGGTAGTAATCACCTGTTAACAGACGATGATATAGCAAACAAAGATACAAAAGCATAATTTAAACAACGAATGAGAACAATAATTAAACATTTCGTCATTAATTTCTTCAACTGTTTTTTTAAGTTGCAGAAAAGAATTCATCAGACAAATCAATAAATATTTTGGGATGTATACACTTCTCGATTCTCCATACTTAGCATTGTAATAGTAATAATAATTGTAATAATAAAATGTCGCAGTTTTACCCGAAAGGCTAAGCATCAGTTGCGATAGCAAATTCGTAGAGAGCTATACGGAGTAAGGATAGTAGTTTTATCAGCTGTATAAACTTGGACATGCAGCAGCACCGAACTGTTTGTTGTCAACGCCGTCGGCGTTCTGCCCGTGTTCGCACCGAACGCGCGCGGCGTTGGTGACTGTTGCCGGTGCCTCTGGGGGCGGCTCGGAGGTTTTCGACGAGATCAGAACGGGACACTCGTCGAGCAGCGTCCGAAGTCTTTACCAAATTCTTGCCTCGCAACGTTTTTATACAAATACGCATTTGGTGCCGCAGCTAAACGTCGCCTCCCATCCCTCTCTCCCGTCCCCCCACGGCCTTTTGCGCGACGGAATAAGTCGCGTTTGCTCTCCGCCGTGCGTTCGCTCCCCGTGAAAGCGCGCGTCCCTTGCGCGCTTTCGCTCGCACATAGAGCATACGGCGCGCGGTGACGATTTAATCACCGTTGTACTCTATACGGAACCTCACGGCGACGGCGATGCCGACGGCAGAAATCCGCTTGGAGTGTTCATATAATTGCTGCTATCGCAATAATAATATTAATAATGAAACTCAGTCTAAACGGTGCTTCTGCATCATTGTCAATGACAGCGATTATCTTGCAGACCGCCAATAGGGCAGTGGTTCGTATGCGGCCAAAAGAGGGGTGCCGCAAGGTTCGTTCTCGAACCACTCTGGTTTTGTATGGGCGTGAATGGCGTCGCCTCAGTAGCAAAATATTCTACATTAATGCTTTTCGCTGATGACATTAGGATCTTCACAGAAATAAGCACTATATACCCGCAACTGTGTCACTGCAACAAGACATCACTGCTTTTTACCGGACAATTACATGCTTTTCATGGGAAAACTAAGTGGCTGACCTTCGGTTTGTTTTTTACGCTATTGCACAATTCATGCGTTATCCTACAAAATCACACATGCGCTAAATATCCTGGGCAGAGCAAATTGCATTTCAAGATTATTCTCAGCTGCAGATGCATTTATTAAACTTCTTTACCACCGCCTGACAAGGAGGTTAGCACGCGTACATATGGGGTCGTGCATGCTATAATTGCATTGCTGCAATAAAGCCACAGTTAGACAGCGCTTGTGCGGTCTCCCTCCATATCTCCCCTCTGCTTGCTGCGCTGTCTCTTGCTGCAGGTGCCCGATTGAAATATGTTCCGAGCACCATCGGCTGTCATAAGCGCTACATATCGAATTCATCAAAAGCTCACAATATTTAGAACTTTCTCTACAGCGCGTCACAAAGCTCCAATAAAGATACAGTACGACGCATCGAGAAAACCCATATTGACCATCTCGAACGCGGTGATATCTTGGACAGTTCAGCTTACTCCTTTACACAACTTATAACCGCACTGTAAACTACAATTCTGTCTTCAAGACATGTCAGATATTTCCTGCGCGTGCTTGATGCTAGTTTCTGAAACATACTTCAAATGGCATTTTCACTGTTGCTATGCCTGCAGTTCTTTTATTATTGTTGCTAAAGCTGATAGTACACATTCAAATATTCGTTGAATTTCGAGCAGTGTCGCAGTGGAATTTTGTCACATATGGGACGTGTTTACGGTATTATGCGATAGATGTCTCCTTTTGCGCCTTTGTTTATGTTCTCATCACACAATACTTCTTTTATATTTCCTGCATCAATACTTGTCTTGTTTGAACATCTGCTTAGCTATTTTGCGTGACGTCAGCTATATAGCGTCGTGTTCGAATACTGTGTTGCTCCGCGCTGTCACAGCTTATAGCTGTTTATAGACTATAAAGCTAATTTAAGCGCATGCAATTACAGTGCCGATATACTGAATCGGAAGGCACGTTTACAAATAACAGCTCTGGAAATTCACTTCTTGATTAATGACGGAAGGGATCGGTTGGCGAAAGCAGTGGTAAACAATGGTTGAATAAGGTATGTCTCTGAAATCATTGCTTCAACAAGGGGTCTTTTCATGGTCAGTCCTCTTGCTGGAACATTGACTTGAGAGATTTGTCAAACAACAAATCAGTTCAAGTCATCATCTTCTGGTGTGTACCTCTGTTTTGTTCAAAAAGGAACACACAAAGATAGCGTGTCTCACATTGCCGCCTTTTTTTCTTTCACCTCATGTCGCTAGCGCCCCACAATTTACGAGAACAGCTATAGATCAACTAGTGTAGTCATGTGGTCTCTTTTCTGCCCACGATCTATCTTGTAACTGTACCTGCTCGTGTCGAGTGAACAAGAGGTTTCGCAGACTGTCGCCCCGTTCCGCGCAGAATCTGCTTAGTTTCCACACAAGCCCCGGTTTGGACGTCGAGCGCCTGAGTCGAAACGAGACATCAATTGCCAAAAGCGGGTTATGTCTTGACGTCTCGTCCACTCTGTCTACCCAGGCCTTATCGAGAGGCAAGCGTCGGGTCTTCTCGCATGCGTCGCCTCCAAGATGGACGTTGGGGTCAGGGATAGGTAGCACGCAAGCTTCGTCTTCGATTCGAGCGCCCTCTTTTGGCAGGTCCGTCGATTTGCGCTTGCGGCGGAGAAGCATTCGCTTAGACCTCAAAACATCTCTGCGGCGACGGCTAAGGCACTGCTGGCTGCCGGAGAGGCGGCCGCTGAAGTCCAAGACAAAGTCCTTGCTATCCGGCACACTGAAGACTGTCTCGGCGACACCTGGTCCTTCGAGTGTCTGGCAGTGACGTCTCGAAGGGTGCGTTTCGCTCACGATGTCTTCGCTACTGCACTTGCTCGTGGCAATCACAGCCGTCGTACTCCATTGCGAGGCGCTCGAATCACGGCGCATTCCGTGAGAGGCGACAGGACGCCGCTGCTGGTACACTGTTTGTCGCTCTTCCATGAAATGAAAGCTTGAGGCTCGTTCTCCCAACAAACGACTGCTGAATGCTGATCCTGAATGAAAAGAAGAGACTCAATTATTATACAAATCACGATAAAGACACGTGGGCTCGCATCATGCAAACATCCATGCACAAGTTAACACCACGTGCGTCTGCTCACTAAAAGAATTTTCCAGTGTATGCATTCGGCTGCGGGCTCCTCGCGGAAGACACTTGTGGCGCGCGTGCCGTATGTATAGGCAGAATTTTGGTGCACGTCGCTCCGTGTAGCAACGCTGGCATCGAGGCATACCAACGCCAATAGCAGTTCGACAAACCGCTGGCGCAAGCGTCTATGGTACTACTGCGAAAGGTGTTCAGGAAAGACATTTTATTGCGATAGCAATTATATGGACACTCTAGGCTAAATTCCGCCGTCGTCGTCGCCGTGAGGTTCCGTTAAAGTCCACGGGCAATAAAATCTTCGCCGGGCCCCATACGCTGTATGTGCGAGTGAAAGCATGCGACAGTGAGCCGGCAATCGTGGCTCTCGCACACAAGGGCGGGAAGCGGGAAGGAAGCGCAGTCTTCCATTCGCGCACAATGCTCCGGGGGGAGGGTGGGGAGGTGAAGGGGACACGCTTTACTGCGGCCGCCCGCTCCCGCCGGGCCGGAAGGCTTCGGGGATAGGGGGGGGGGGGGGGGGGGGGGGAGTCTGCGCCGCGAGCACCCGCCCGCGCAGCTGTAGTTTAAAGGCCACCTCCGGCGGGTGCAGAGTCCGCCCTCCCTGCTTCTTTGCGGCTAAGACCGCGTTGATGCGAGCGCCGGCGATTCACTTCAGCGTTTTGACAGCCAGTTTCCGCGGTCATCGAGTAAGATGCGTTCATGTTTCCGCGTTCGCGGGTGACACCAAGCTTGTTAATTTAGTTAGTATGCCTATGAAGGAGTGTGCTGGTCTGGGCTGGTTGGTACATCATTAGGACGGGAACAAACGGCGCTAGGATGGGACGAAGTAAGTACGACAGACATGGCGCTGAACTAACAATCACTGGTTTATAGCTGGGAATGCAATATATACAATACACAGGTTCAGCGCAGAAGGCCAGAAAAAACACGGTTTCTGCGCCGGGAAGGGAATAAAATCACATCACGCGCGTCGTCATTGTGATGTGTTTTGTCACCGATCTCGGGGGCGTGCGGGTGTTAATATAGATGAAGTTGGGAGACACATGGCAACGCAGCAAGCATACTTTAATAGCACTCAAAAACCCAAAACCTCAAACTAAACACTCACTCGTACTGGCGCACGCTGAACTAGAACACACTGCACAAATTGTACTGGAGATTATGGTTGCCGGCACGGTGAAGTCTGAAAGAGGAAGTCGACGAACTAGGAGTGCGCGCTCGATCGGTGTCCAGCTGAGACTGCTCCGTCTTCCTGTACTTCAGTCAGACGCCCTGTGGACTTGCAAGAACATCCCGTGACATTTGGTGGAGGTGCTGGGTAACGTCTTCCCCGACCTGGAGCTCCCACAATGACCGACGACGCCGGCCCTTCGCAATCCGCTCCCGCCCCCCCGGCTGTTGTGTGTACTGGTGCGGTACGTCAGCGCGACCCTGCCATCTTCAGCGGCACCGACATGTTAACAAAAATGTTAACAAAAACACAACCTTATGAACCAATAAACATGCCCTTAATTCTGTCTACGATAGTTCTGGGCGTTTTCTCCACGAAAGTCTGGCAACTCTGGCCTACTGTTGTGACGCTACTAGAATGGAACGTTCTTAATGAGTTCCTTTATCTTGTTTCATGTATTTTCCTTGCAGGAATCTCGATGAGCCTTTCTCCCTGTCGTTTTCGCCGACTATCGCTTAATCGTAGCTGCCTTGTAATCGGTCCGTCAACTTGAAGTCTAACTTGGTAGAAGCCCGTAACCCGGTCGCTGGTGCTGACGTGGCAGAGAAGCTCGACGGGTTAGGCCTCACGACTTGTTCGTTCGGGGTGCCGCTGATGCCGTAAGTGCCGACGACTCGCGTTTCCGTCGACCTGGCCGAGTACGTGGCTGGTGCCCCGGTAGCCGGCGCTGACGTGTCAATTCCCCGGTTAGGGTTAACGAAGCGTTCTTCGCCCTCCATCGATCTGCGTGGCAACCCGGTGTCCTTGTGATTATCGGTTGATCGGGCTCGGCCGAGGAAGAGGGATTCTTGGGAAGAGGACCGGAACTACCGTGAGCAGCAGCAGCCGGTCCCAGGAGCTTCGCCTGGACGTCTCCGGTGTCTACAACCACGCCTGGGCCTTGCCAGCGTCACGAGCTTCGTGGCCGGGCTATCCGCACTCCCGTCGTCAGAGTATAGCTGACGAAGCGACCTTACAGCCCAAGAACCACGTCGATAATGCGGCTTCGCCTCGCTTCTGCCTCGACCACACCTCGGTTCGCGTGCCTCGAGCGCTCGCGCCGTTCGGAACGCTCCGCGAGCTTCGTCTACTTCGTTTTCGTGTACCGCCGGCGTCCGACTCATGGCAGTCATAGCAGGCTATCACGTTTTTAACAAGTAGTTATTCTCGAAGCTGTGCAGAGAAACAGAGGGTACGCTGACGCAGGAGTTTCCGTGCGATTCAATGCAACACGCTTCCCAAATCTCGCGTGCTCTTTGTTCTGTATATCTACCTAGTATTGTGCAATCTTTAAAGAGAGGTTTGCAGCCGCATTCTTTGCAGTGCAGTGCTGTCGTACTCACTTCGTCCCGTCTTAGCGCTGTTTGTTCCCGTCCTAAAGTATGCCTATGTTTAGATTAAGAGAGAAGTTTAATGATACGAAATGCAGAGAGGTCGGCCTGAGGTATATTCCTCTAGCCAGCTATTCTGCGTTGGGGAAAGGGGAAGAGGAAAAGAAAGAGTGAAGAAGGAGGCGCATGATGGGTGACGATGACGAGAGAAGTTTACAAGTTACTACGGCCGATAAAACTACTATCCTTACTTTGTATAGCTGTCCACTAATTTGCTATCGCAATCGATGCTTCGCGTTTTCGGGCAAAACTGCGACTTCTTTAACGCGATAGCGTTAAGGGCTCCGTGTCGCAGAAATCCGGTGTCGGCGTCGGCGTCGAGGGGGTTGCCCGGCCAAGAAAATCATCCCGAACCACCCCGACCGCGTAGTCCCTTCCTGTGGCGCAAGGCGTCAGTGAAAGAAAGTGAAAGAAAAGTTAATTTTTCAAAGTAATAACCGTCAGAAAATCGTAAAGTACAACTTAACCACAACCTACAGACATGGTAGCGTCGGATTGTAATTTTAATGTATGAGAAAACATAATTCTGTTACGAGGAAACTCGAACTTGTACAAACCCCTTTTCCAGCATTTCTACCATAAAACAAGGCAGCGACCGGGTATGTTACTCGCTAAAACACCATCCAGATGGCGCTCACGTCCTCGGCAGGTTAGCGCTTGCATGTAGGCCCCCTACGGCAGGTCAAACTAGGACTTAGCCTGCCTAATGCGTTTTGGACACGCGTGCGCCTCGGGGCTACAGCAAACCCTTCATAAAGTCATAAAAAAGGTCCTAGGGCCTTCCCATTTTGATATAAGACGGCTTACATTGCCCCTGGAAAAATGTCTTCCCAGCAAGCCACTTGTGTTAAAAGTGAAGCCGACTTTAAGGAGATTTTTGTAATCTTGGTCTTTGTGAGCTGGCTTTCCCACATTCCGTGTCGCAGTGAAGCCTACTCATAAAGAAAAATTCGATGCGAAAGGGGCCCGATAACGCTATCGCGTTCCACTCTTAAAGGCGAAGCTTAAGCGTCCTACAATTTTTTTTCGATGGTTATGCTCAGGGAGACAATCCGTCTCGACTGCACTCATCATGTTCAGTATCCTTTTCACAATAGCCTGTAACGTCGAATGCGCCGACAGCTGCTTGCGTTGATGCTCTAATATAGCTAAGAAAGTCGCACAGGTAGCTCACATAAGTTTCCGAGTGACTACTAATTTGTGCGTAAAGTGGCCTGCTGAGATCTCGCGCAAAAACTTCAGTTCAAACAGATCGATTTCTTCTAATGTAAACATAATGAGAGTCATCCAGGTGAATTCATTCGTTCGTTATCGTTCGTTCGTTCGTTCGTTCGTTCGTTCGTTCGTTCGTTCGTTCGTTCGTTCGTTCGTTCGTTCGTTCGTTCGTTCGTTCGTTCGTTCGTTCGTTCGTTCGTTCGTTCGTTCGTTCGTTCGTTCGTTCGTTCGTTCGTTCGTTCGTTCGTTCGTTCGTTCGTTCGTTCGTTCGTTCGTTCGTTCGTTCGTTCGTTCGTTCGTTCGTTCGTTCGTTCGTTCGTTCGTTCGTTCGTTCGTTCGTTCGTTCGTTCGTTCGTTCGTTCGTTCGTTCGTTCGTTCGTTCGTTCGTTCGTTCGTTCGTTCGTTCGTTCGTTCGTTCGTTCGTTCGTTCGTTCGTTCGTTCGTTCGTTCGTTCGTTCGTTCGTTCGTTCGTTCGTTCGTTCGTTCGTTCGTTCGTTCGTTCGTTCGTTCGTTCGTTCGTTCGTTCGTTCGTTCGTTCGTTCGTACAAACCGCGCAGCATCAACGGTGCTATGGCCATAGCATGATGAAAGCGAACGTTTCGCACTGATGGAATCTATCGAGTGATGAGTGCCAAAAGTTTGCTCGACATATTACGAGCGAAATCTTAAAAAAAGAAGTGGCGCCAACTGTTGGCTCCGTAAAAGGTCGGAGCGATCATTTTGCCGTCGCTTTTTTTTTTTTTGACATAGCGTTCAGCTAGCTTCATGAAGATGAGGCTACTTGTTCATTATGCAAACGCGAGGGACGTTTCCTGGCACTTAAATGGGTATTTTGTTGTTGTATTTTCGATATACGTGGCGTGTAAAGTTCCACCAATGGTCCACAAATGTTGACACAGCGCCTAAAGGGGCACTGTCATTGTTGAGTAATCATTATTGGAAATATTTCATAACGCTTCATTTTCTGTAGGTGGAGCAGAGTCAGCAGGCGGCACTCGAATGTCATGTCTCTAACTCGGCGCGTCATCAGGTCCACCAACCTTCAACCGATTTTTAGTGACCGGGAAGAATAATGGGGAATATTTATTATATCCGCCATCACACGAAAACAACCTGCAATGAAGCCAAAAAAAAAGACTAAGGGAAAATAACCGTTTCTTTAATTGGAGTGTACAAATAAGAAAAAAGACAACGAAAGCAGACGAAAAGAATTAGCCGCCAGTATGAGCCAAGCCCGCACCTTCCGCATCACGCCTGTGATGGTCTACCAACTGAGCTGCAGCGGCGGCTATCCCCGGCCGTTTTCTTCAATTGTTATATGTGTACTAGATCTAACCCCGGCAGCGCACTCAGAGGCATGGTGGAACTCACGTTCGCTGACAGCACCCTGCAGAGTCGAGTGGGGTGAAAGAGAGAAGACGAGCGGAATACACAGACCGTACGCGAGTCGAACTCGTGCGCAGCCGTGGTCAAAGCAACAGAGGTGACATCCCTGCTCCCCGATGAGACAACCAGCCCATGTAAGTTGCGACTTGGCTGCACAACCCAAAGCCCGCTTTCACTCGGTGAATACGTACCCGAATCCGTCGCGGCGCGGGTACAAGCAGTGGCAACGGGCGGTGTGCGGTAGATGACGTGCGAGAAGTGAACTTGCTGCTGTGGCGATCCCACCGACGAGGTGTTCTTGCTGAAGCTCTTCGTCTCCAGTAGGCTACGGCTCTTTGGCAGGAAAGGAACGTTGCTGGTAGGTTCCGCCATCTTCTCCTCCTCCTCCTCCTCGCATTCCGCTGCCGGCTTAGGCACTGCAGTGGCGCCCGCACTGCCCTTTTTCGTTGCCTTGGAAGCTTTCGGAAGCGTGCCTTCGTGAGTTTTGGACGACCGACTTTTACCGGAAACTGCAGTCGCGAGTTTTGGTCCGTCACGCTGCTGCCCCAACTTATTGCTGGCCACTGCTGTACCGTCATCCAGCAGACTATGTGGCCCTTCCGGTGTTCTGCAAGAACTGTATAAGTTGACGGTGGGTCAACCGGCCGAACAGCAAATTAATTCAGGCGCGTCAAAGAGCGGGAAACGTTATGAGGTGCTCAAAAATTCGTTCGTCTGGAGCTGTGGCGTTACGCCCTAGCCCACCGCGCAACTTTTGGACGTATAACCCAGCAATAACAACTTTTTTAGGCAAGCTCGGCCGTTCTAGAATGCCGACAATCCTTTTAAAAGAGTATGCTGAACGCCGTAATTTCAGCCAACTTCAGAAAATGGCTAGCTGTTCCTTTTTCTACATGCTTGAAGAACCTTCTATGTTAACAGACTTCAGTAATAAATCGTCAAATCACAAGACAATAGGTTCGCCACTTTTCTTTTAAATAGTCGAACTTCTTGTTTGTTCTTGTTTTGAACAAATGTTTTGGTAAGATAGTGCAGAGGAGGAGAAATACGCCGTGCTTCACTCTCTTTCATTTTCCAAGCAATCAGTTATTGCTCATTTCTGCTCCACGCTTTATATTGTTACAAGCCATTCCCGTACATTAGAGAAGGCATTAAGGAATATCCTTAATTGAAATTATCGTAGTGCCGAAAGCGATGTCAGGTTCCAAGCTCAAAAAGTCGCCAAAAAGTCTGTCTGCAGAGGCTACAAATGCGTGAAAATAGGAAAGAGGTATCCAAACTGCGGCTAATAATAACCGCAGTGGCCTAGCCTTCGCGCTGATCAATGTGCGCACGGATACGACAGGTTTCACTGATATGGAAGAAAACTTTGTATGCGAAGGCTGCTTACGATGTCGTACGAAGCGTGCATACATTTCTGGTATACTTATGGTACTGCTATCTGACACTGATGCCAGAAGCGACCAAGATGAAGATTTGTCTAAATATTCTACGTCCCAAAAGTAGCCAGTTTGGAGCAGAATAATGAAATCTCGCAACCCTGTTTACAAGTTCTCTCGTGATTCATTGCATAAAGTACGAAACCGGGCAGTCTAGCGCAAATGTTCCAGCTTTTGTGTTCTAGAGTATCTGTTCACATCTCGACAGTCGATAGGATTTACATTCTCGCCAGCTGCGAATTAAGGGCTGTTCGAGTTAGGGAGAAAACTGAGTACAGCGTGCCAGACTGCCACGGTCGCAAGGCATGAGAAGTCACGAGGAGTTACCCACCGGCAAGCACATGGTAAGTTGTTCGAAAAGTTTTTGTCGCTACGACCGGGATACAAGCCTGGGCCAAGCTATGTCTAATGTTTTCAATACGTGGACAATGTTTGCATTATTGATCCTGCCGATCTTGGTTTTCAGAGCATTTGAATGTGTGATAATCAGACTTGTACGTATGGAATTGCAGGTAATTAATTACTTGTAATCAATGACGTTCTTTTTTAGTAATTTCGTAATTTACCGATTTCATTGTTTACTTGGTAACGGTCGCTGTAGTTCAATTACCTTTTTCAGTAACCAATTACATGTCACCAGCAAAATTTTTCAAGAAACAGGCGAAGCAGCTTTGAGCACTTAAATCTGGCGGGAGTTACAGTGCTCAAAAGAATGTAAACATGTACATGGGTTACCTCCGTCCCAAAATCAGTATAGTGCATGCAGCTACGTCTTGATCACCTGAACATCGCAGGCGTGCATATTTGCATACCTCTCTTGTAAGTCCAACCTCTAAGCTTTTCTCTTATAGTAAATTTATCTCTCTTTCCGAAAAGCGCTTTTAAGCGGATCTGGACGATGATCACTGCTGCTCAGTTATTCTTCGCTTAGTGAAGAATATCCCCTTATTGGACGCTAAACGCATGTGTCTTTTATTTTAACATATTTAGTTAACAAATTAAAAAAATTGCCTGTGGCACAGAGTACAAATATGCTTAATAATCTGGACCACTCGAAGAGCAGGACATTACTTATACTAAAATAGAAATGCATATTTGACTAGTTAACAAAATCTCACTTAGTTAATAAATTTCACTAATCAGCCTTTTTAACTAATTCCTTTAGGGCACATATTGTAATATACGGCCAGTTATTTCACAAGGCATATCCTTTCAAAAACAAATTTCGTAACTAGCAGCAGTTTCCAGATAACTCGCATAACTCGAAACTGGAGTCATCCTCAGAATTTGCTCCAAGTGTATCACTTTCGACGTATCCAGCTACAATTCATAAATTGCAACATGTACGATAAATTGATTAGGTAAAAAAGATAATAAACAAACATTTGTTAGTGAGCCAAATATTCAATTTGATTTCTAAAGCATATAATGTCCGCCTGCGAAGTATTCTACCTATAGAAGTAGAATTGTGCTACATGCCTCGGGTGTTTTTTTTTTTTTTTTTAATTCCGTGAACGAAAAAAAAAAAAAGCACTTCCCGTATACGTGACTCATATACTACACCTATTTTAGCATTTGTAACACACGAACAATATTTTAGGGCTGTATAATATGCAGTTTTATATTAAATTATTACATATTGTTCCACCTTTTCGAGGAATGTAAACGCGTACAGGATACCGGGAAGAGGCCCATGAGATGGTGGACAAGCAATTCAAACGGCGCTTTTATAGAGCAACGACCACTTCCGATGTTGATGCCAGGAAATAACCGGAGGGCGATTACTGACTTTTTCACTGGCCCTGTCGGGAGCGCCTTCGACAATCTTGTAAGCAACGTGTTCGTACGTTACAACACAGTCCTTTAGCGCACCCATTTAATGAGTTTTCAGTGACACTGAAGTTGTGTTCACAAGAAAACGAGTGAAGATTATCGAAGAATTTTGAAAATTTGTAGTGACTATTACGTGTGAAGGACTGATGATAACGCATTGAAAAAGCCCGGCCAGCCAGACTTGTACATAGTACAGAAAAAAAACGACTACAATTACAATTACTTCACTCAAAAATTCAATTGATTTCACTTCAGAAATACGGCCCGCCAAAAATAACTGAGGGATAACTCAAAGGTAATCGATTACTTTTACGTTACTTTCGCTCGAACTTTTTATGTTATTGCTCTGATACCGTAATCAGAATGAGCTGGCCTGGTGCATTTAGTGTGTCCTGTGTAGCCCGTTCTACATTGCTTATCTTCGCTAACAATGGCTTTTCAGAAATTTCACTGGTCATATTCCCTCGTTTTTGTCGTGAATACATCAGCAGAGACAATGAAAACTCACTCGATGTGCGCGCTGGGAGTTAGGGCGATGCTGTAAGGTGCGGACAACTTGCGCACAAGATTGTCGTTACTCAGCATCTGGAGGGTAGATGTCTAACTGTAGTAGTTGGCCTTGGCTACTAGCATGTAAACGCACTCATATCTAGGAGTCCCAGACCCATCCGACGCGGGTGCTCAAGATTGCTATTCTCGAAGCAGTCACCCGTCCTCATCATCCTACCCAACGCCTCTTTATTGGCACCGATAGCCAAGATGCCGCATGTTTCGCGACAACTGGCTACCTGGGCATATACACCGTCTACTTCAATCTCGCTTGGATGCACACCCTTCGCTCTGTGTTACTTTGCAGTGGATATCTGGGCGCCAAGGCATAAGGCGGAGGGGGGGGGGGGGGGGGGGGGACTTCCCAGCTCATGAGCTTACCCGCCTAGTTAGTTTTCCGGGTCCTGCGGGCCTATGGCCATCCGAATATAACCCAGGGGAACACAGACTTTGTACAAGGAGCGTACATCACTTCTATAAAAACTTCGCGACAATGACGTCTCCCTAATTACTCCTCCTGCTAACCTCCCGCGCGAAGACAGCCTTATTCTTCGAAGGCTTCAAACAAATTCAATAGTGACTCCTCTTTTCCGCCACTGTATTCAAGGCCTATCTGGACGACCGATAAGCCCGAAGTGCATGGAATATCCGTCCCTAGAGCCCTGCCTATGTCACTGCCCTCACATTCAACCCAAGCTGCAGTCAGTTCTCTCCACCATTCCCACTAACATCCAGCCACGGTCATGGACGGACTGCCTCACTCCACCACTCCATGCAACTAACATTCTCCTGCTGGTGCTTATCCAGCACGTTAGAGACGTGCTGGTTGAGGACTGGTAGCTTGCCGGCCAAAGGTGAGCGCCGGACGTTGGCGTAAAAAGAAAAGTTTTTTTTTTTTTTTGTTCTCTCTCTCTCAGCATCTGGGTCGTCTGTCAAGCGAAGCGCTTCATTGTTCCGCTGTTGCTGGGACTTGAAGAAGACACTCCCGGTTGGGCCAGTGTTTTAAAGGCTGTACAAATTGTCCGTAGGCAGTTTCCTGTCATTACAGTCCTAAATGAATGTCGCTATCAGTTTCAGTTTATTCTTATTCAATCACACAATTAGTTACAAGAAATGATATACAGACAATGTTATATAGACCGGGGCTGGTATCGAGACATACCAGCCCCGGTTCGATTCGTCGGCATACATCTGGTGGGGCGTCAACATGAGGAAAGAAATATTGAGCTCCCAGATTTGTCTTTCAGGTCATGTCACGATCTGGGGCGTTCTACTGTAGTTCCCACAGCTGCGTCACCTGTGTACAGCTTGACTCGTCAGTAAAGAAACTAATTACATGTAATTTGTTACCGAGAAAAGTAATCGAATCACAGTAAGCGTACAAATGTAGTCGTTAAATTACATAATGACCACGAAATGTAATAGATTACAAGTCATTAATTACATGTAATTCGTTACGTAGTACAAGTCTGAGGCAAGCTGGATCTATTTGCTGTATTTGTGGAAGGTTAGTAAAACAGTGAGGAAAGTTGTCTTCATAAGAAAACGAGGGAAGGTTATCGAAGAAAACTTTGAAATTTTGTAATGAAGATTACGTGTGTAGGACTTAGGATGACGCATTGAAAGGGCCAGGCCAGCCAGACTTGTACACAGTACAGAAAAAACCCAACTACAATTACTTTTTAGTAATTGCTCAATTACATTCGTGGAGCAGCAATTGGTAACCATAATGAATAACATTTTTTAAAGTACTCGTATATGTAATCGGTTACATTTTTCTGTAACGTGAACAAGACTGGAGATAATGCACGTTTCCGTCTACTTAGCTTGAAGCTAAGTAACTTATTAACATAGATTAAATGCTTACGAAATTCAAGCACGGTGGGTCACTTGTGACCACTCTGACTTGTCGACCTGCCTTGTAACGTTGGCATTCCTCAAGTCTCTGTATTAGTACTGCTATTATTCTTCACTTATGTCAGCCACTTTCAACTAATGTTTTTTTTCCTTTATCAGACGTTTTGCTGATGTGTGCAAGTTATTGTGAGACAAAGCAACGCCAATTGTTTTTTTAAGTTCAAACTCACCCTGATCACGTGTCAAATTTTTGGTGTGAATTGCTAATGAAACTAAATTGCATAACGTGCATAACAAGATAGAAATTTTATGTACCTGTCTTACTGATAATTTCATCTACAAAAATAGCAGGTATCTTTCTTGTTACAACATAGAAATACATGGGTGTCCAGATGACCAATAGTGTGTCGCTGATTATCACCAGTAATGCCAACCATAATTTCTTTGATTTTTCTCACGCTTCGGTTACTCGAAAATGAGGTTTGTATAAAATGGCTCGTGAGGGACTAAGCTAGAATATGGTCCACGAAACGGGGATCCGCACATGGTACAGTTGTTTATCTGCGTTTTACAAACCACCTCCAATCTTATTCTCCATGTTTTAAGCCTCCCGAATACCGCCTGAAAGCTAGTCTTGAATTCCCAAATTTATCGATAAGAAAAACTGCCCTTTAAGAAATAATGTTTTATGCCAACCCGGAATTAAAACGTGACATTTTAAGATTATGCCACTTTATCCATAGACATCGCAATCCTTGCTTACTTGGTTGTTTCGCCGTCGCTGCCCTTACTCTTGTCGGTGAGCTCTTCCTTGTTGCTCGCTTTATGTTTCTGGTTAGCCTTGGTCTTAGGCTCAGTGCTTTTTTTCTCGATGACTTCAAGCTTTCCGCTGATATTGCTTCTATCACTGTATTTGTCACCGGGCTCGCTTTTGGGGGTGAAGAAGCTGAAACGGCTGTCGGTGGTCCGATTCTCGCCGACAGAGGACGCATGCGTAAATGCGCTTCGGGTGTCCTTCAAAGACTTTGCGTCCGTGGTCTGCACAAAATGTAAAAAGATGCTTCGTGTTACTAAGTTCTTGCGTGTCATTTTTAGACATCTTCGATCGCCGCAGCGAATATAGCCTGTAGCTCAATGCTCTCCAAACGAAACATTCCCTCGAGCAAGAATATAAGTTAACGCTCGTTAATCATTGCATAACATTGCACACCATGCAGATAAGACCATTCAACGCACCAGATTTGCTGGTATCTATACTGCGCTGGAAATTCGTTTTTTTTTTTTCGTGTAATGCTGATACAGATTTTAATGACTGTTTTGACTTTATACGCCGAGTGAAAATCGGTAAATTATCTACAACACTTAGTTTATGAGCTTTTTCAGTAACTCTCGTCTCACTTTCTCGTTTTCTTGTTTGTAATTTGGCAAGGCGCTTCTCATGCGAGGATTTTAAACATGACTGCACCTGTCACTGTGCGCTAGCTAACGCATTCACCGCCAGTAAATAAGGAAGGAGTAAAAATGGGAGTCACGAAAATCGGTAAACACGTTCGACTAATTAAAAATTATTTATTAAATTATCGATCCCCATGACATTTATGCGTGCGCAAGAGGCATTATTTGAAGGAATTGTCTGGCGACCTTAAATCTGAAAAATGCTGGCAATATATGTAAGCTGGCTGTCAGTATAGGTAGGCTGAGCAAGTCAAGATGGCTAAAAAGCTTCAGTTGACAGACACTGGGAAAATCTTGGAACTTTTCCCAGTTTGCTTGGGGACGTTATAATCGTATTACAGCCATTCCATGTTCACACGTCTCGCCGGCATTTACCGTATTTGCACGTAAATAACGCGACCACGTCCGACCGTGCGCGCGCGCACGCGCGCGTGTGCGTGCGTAATGCGCGAGAAAGTGCCGTGGTTGGAGATGAAAACTAAGAATGGTAAACTCGGCGGTAATGCAGTTCCACTCGACGTGAAAGCTGGGGAAGTGCGGAGCAGTGATTCGCCAGTGTTTCCCTTGTTTTATCTTATTTTATCCTGTGTTTATCTTGTGTTAAGCTATTCTTTTGATGATGTTGGAATTAGCTTGCCTGCGCTGGCGAGCAACTTCAGCTTCTCTAAGCGTATGAAACGGTAAAGAAAGAACCTGCCTCACTAATTGGCGTCCGTGACTTGTGATGCAGATTCTTTTTCGTTTTATACGGTTCTTCGAGGCGGAGCCTCCGAGCAACTATGGGAGGACAAAGACGTTTGTTTGAAAAACGCAAAGCTTTTAATGCAACTAGAGCCAATAGGAAACCATAAAATAAACACTCAACGAAATATCACAGCAAGAAACACGCTCACAGCTGGAACAGTATGTAAATCACACGAGTTATAGGGCTGACCACCAGTGCGAGCGCGCAGAACAGTTCGGCGTGGAGAAGCGGAGACGAGGCGACGAAAGAAGCGGCTTTGATCTCACCAAAAGGTCGATGTCGCCGTCGAACGGGCGACCAGAGGGCGGCAGCTCTGGCTATGAGAGGGGACACACGTGGCTTGAC
This sequence comes from Dermacentor silvarum, assembly GCF_013339745.2. Classification (NCBI taxonomy): domain Eukaryota; kingdom Metazoa; phylum Arthropoda; class Arachnida; order Ixodida; family Ixodidae; genus Dermacentor; species Dermacentor silvarum. The sequence continues at coordinate 26,816,800 of NC_051157.2, forward strand.
CGTACGTGCAGTTGGAGGCGGCGTTCTGGCCAGGCAGCTGGGCGCAAACTGGCGCCCGTAGCCCGACTGCTCACGCTCTGCCTACGGGCGCAGGAGTTCGCCGGCCTCGGGCAGCAGTCCGTGATCGGGTGGAGTGGCGATGCCCGGGAGGGGGTTAGAAGGCGGCCCCAGTCGGGTGAAGTCCTGGAGGCTTGGGTCCGGAACCTGACAGCCCGTCTTCAGCTTCCGGTCCGGTGGCCGACCTTCTCCTGGCGCCGCTTCCTGGAACTCCCTCTCCTCTCTGCCGGTGCGCCTCGCTTTTCTGCCGCTCTGGCCGATTCGTCTTTTCCTGATTGGCCCCCGAGATCTCCGTGGATTCTTCCGATTGGATTATTTCCCCTTTTATTTTGCCTCTCGTTCTCGCGCCGGACGCTATTCGACGTCGTCGTCTGTCATCCAGCACGGGATTCACCTCCATTCACGTACTTTTTGTCGCATTCTTGTTAATCTCCAACCACGGCACTTTCTCGCGCATTGCACCCACTACAATGTGTGTGTGTGTGTGTGTGTGTGTGTGTGTGTGTGTGTGTGTGTGTGTGTGTGTGTGTGTGTGTGTGTGTGTGTGTGTGTGCGTGTGTGTGTGTGTGTGTGTGTGTGTGTGTGTGTGTGTGTGTGTGTGTGTGTGTGTGTTGTGTGTGCGCGTTGTGCGCGTGCGTGCGTGCGTGCGTGCGTGCGTTCGTGTGCGTGGCGTGTGTTGTGTGTGTGTTTGTGTGTGTGTGTGTGTGTGTGTGTGTGTGTGTGTGTGTGTGTGTGTGTGTGTGTGTGTGTGTGTGTGTGTGTGTGTGTGTGTGTGTGTGTGTGTGTGTGTGTGTGTGTTGTGGTGTGTGTGTGTGTGTGTGTGTGTGTGTGTGGTGTGTGTGTGTGTTGTGTGTGTGGGTGTGTGTGTGGTGTGTGTGTGTGTGTGTGTGTGTGTGTGTGTGTGTGTGTGTGTGTGTGTGTGTGTGTGTGTGTGGTGTGTGTGTGTGTGTGTGTGTGTGTGTGTGTGTGTGTGTGTGTGTGTGGCAGGTTTGACTGCAACCAATCATCGTGCATCATAACGTTGCGGCAGGTGATCGGGCAGCGAGGGCTAATGAAGTAGTGCAATTCACTCACGGTGTCCTGGAGCTCAAGCTTCAGTCCCATCTTCTGCAGGTCAATACCAAATGAGCGCAACGCCTCGGACACCTGCTCTCGCCGCATCATCGGGTTCTCCAAAAGTTCGGCTTGTAGATTTGCAGGTCCTTGGCCCTTTGGATCATAGACAACAGAAAGCGAGAGTTCATATCAGAACTTATTGCGGAGACCATCGGTGATTCATAGCTTATCACCAGTCGCAAACACACACAGACAACCCTCTGTGTGTGCGTGTGCGCGCGCACGCAGGCACACTCACTCACTCACTCACTAAAACACACAGGCACACGCACGCACGCAAGCACGAAATGAAGAAAGAAACATTCGTCTTCCAGAGCTCTCTCGTGTGCGACCGTCGTATTCGCTAACCGTGGCCGGTTATTTTCAACTCATAGTGTAACGCTCTTCAACTCATAGTTTCCGTTAACACGTAACTGTTTTATCCCGGGTTTCACGACTGATTTCCGGCAACGGATGTAACCTCCGCCATCTCGGAGTGGTGAGGCGAAGTACTGCATCGTGACACTAACGAGTGCCGACAGGGAGCGTTTTGGTAGTCACAACGCAGCGGGGACTCCAGCGCGATGTAGCCATACAATAAAGAACCAAGTGTAAACGGCTTCGTGGCTTTGTAAAATCTTCATTTTCAACGAAGTACTGTGTAATAAATAATAAAATAAACAATAATAGAGATGTCCGACGGCAGGATCCGAGCCCAGGACCTCTAGTACAGAAGCCGAATATTGAAGCCATTACTCCACGGACGCACATTTAACGCGAGAGCGTTAAGGACCCCGTGTCGCAGAAAATCCGGCGGCGGCAACCGGCGTGCGATGTCGGCTCGTGGCGGAGAAAATCATCCCCAACCACCCCAACCACTCCGACCGCGCAGGCTCTCCACGTGGTGCAAGGTTTTGTTGAACAAACATTGAATTTGATCTCAAATTAAAATCCGTCAGAAAAAATGGTAAAATACGACTTTACCATTCGGCGTCGGATTCGCCGTCAGATTGTTTACCAATCGACGTCGGATCGTAATTTGAATGTACGAGAAAACCTAATTCAGCTACGAGGAAATTCAACCACAAAATCATTTCCAACATTTCTACCAGACCTACAGCCGCGCTGTCGGGTTCTTGTGAAAATGATATCCAGATGGCGCTCGCATACTGGGACTTCGCCTGCTAATTCGTTTTGGACACGCGCGCGCGTCGGGGCAATGGCAAACAATAAAATAATAAAAAAGGTGCTAGGGTTTTCACATTTTGATATAAGGCCACTTATATTGCCCCTGGAAAAACGTCTTTCCAGCAATGCATTTCTGTTTAAAAGTGAAGCCGACTTTAAGGGGATCGGTGTAAGCTTGGTCTTTGTAAGCTGGCTTTCCCACGTTCAGTGTCGCAGCGAATGAAGCCTACTTGCCGTATGCGATGCGAACGGGTCCCGATAACGCTATCGCATTCTACTCTTAAAGGCGAAGCTTAAGCATCCTCCAAGTTTTTTTTTTTCTTTTCCCCTTTATTCTACGCCACGGACGCACGCACCGACACGCGGCTTAGAACGCCCTTATCAATTTCTCGCGGGCAAGTCATCGAGTTGAGACGCCTGGCGCGTTTCAACTCCATTCGCCAACAGGACGCCGCGCGCGAAGCGAACATGCAACACAGCCGCCGTCCCGCAAATCGTGCGCAGTTCGCTGCAGCGGACCGTGAGTTCATGAGCAACATTGATGCAACAGTTCATGAGCACATGAGCAACAGTTCATGAGCAACATTCATGCAACAGCTCCTGTGCAGACACCTTTCACTTTCGTGTTGTACCGTTTCCTATGAAAGAGGGATTAACCATACTTTTTTCCCCTTTTTTCCCTTTTCAACTACCGTCGTAACTACTCTTTTGTCCCTTTATTTCACGATGTCAAACTGACTGATGACGCGTTTTGGACCCGCCCACAAGTACTAATTTTGTATATATATTGTATGAATATGAACGTCAAGTAAAGAAACGTCTCAGTGAACCATGGTATGTTTCTTTTTAATATATATGTATATATAGATATGTGTGTGTGATCAGGAGAAGGTAGAAGAATGCATAGGCCAGTTATTTGAAAACGATGATGACAAAAATATTGCAATTGCCTCGCAAACTAAACTTAAAATTTATTATGCCAATAGTTTCGAGATTCGAAATTTCTTCGCCAGGGCGGGTCGAAAGTGTGTGGTGTTTCGTCGCGGTGGCATGGTGCAACGTGGCCTGCGCGGCGGCGACTCCCCTCGCCAACGCACACATTTGTAGGAGAGGGCGGCCCGCTGGCCCTGTTGCTTTCGGCGCGCTTCTACAGGATTCCGTTACGGAGACGTGCACGTGTGGCATAAATCATAAACTGGTGGTTAAATTTTGAGGCCGCTTGTGAACGGTGTAGCGCCGTAAACCTAAACATTGCATGACCTTAAAGTTGTCACCTGCGCGCAATTATGCGCACCGTTTTTAGTTGTATACCATTTCAATTACCCGCTTTACAGTTTATCTTCGCTTCCCGTAGATTCCGTCATGTGCGTTGGATCGGCAGAATTTTTTTCCATGCATGGCTCCCACAAATTTCAAACGATACTTCCCGCACCCTCTTCTAAGTTCAGACAGTCCTCTCGCCAACAGAGACGTCCGACCTCTCGCGTGCCACATCGGTGTTTTGGCTTGGAGCCCACAAATATCCAGCAGCAATGCGAACACAGAATTACCGCGGAACGCAGCGCGAACGAAACACCCACCAGAAATGCGCTACACATCAAGGAGAAAAAGGAACCAGGGCTCACGGCCTACGCTATACGTGGCATCTCGACTCTGGTGAAACTGTCACTTGCTGCCAGTTTCTTCGACGTAGTGACTAGGCAACCCCGCCTAGAATGGGTAGGTGGCCTCTTCGAATATCGCCATGAACATTGCATTCTCTCCTATCAAACTTTTTTTAACAATACTTGTGGTAGGGCGCTCTCGAGACGGCGCGTGCAACGCCTGCACGCGTAAAAGCGGATTCTATTGGAATTATATGAATGCCGCACGACGTCAGAAGTAATAGTTAAAGCAAAAACCCTGCGACCTTCGCACTTTATACTTCGCTATCCAATAAGAATGGGTCTTGGTCAACCACTGTACCAAGTGCCACCTTCGGCGACGCTGTCTGTAGGATCAAGGCTGACATTACAGGATAGAAAAACGACGCGGGGTTGGCCCGAAGAGGTTTTAAAAAGCTCCTTGGGTTGGTCACGGGAACGCGTCGTATAGTATCGACCATGAAAAGCTTGCAAACTCGCCGCCAAATTAACGAAAAAGCTGCGAAACGCACCTCGTCTCGACCGACGACCATGACCTCCTCTTGGACGTTTCCCTCCGTGTCGACAGCGAACATTGGCTCGACCTCCGGCGTAATTTCCTCCACGGTGTCGTCCATGCGCGCTTCACCGGCCACCACACGACGCTGCTTGGACGGGTGCTTGAACACGAAGTCCACCTCGGTCAGGGTGGCGTCCGCTTCCTGCGTCATTTCCGAATCAGTTGGCGGGTACGAGCGCACAAAAGAAACATATTGGCACTGATGCATATCCACGAATTAATACAAGCAGCGCAGGCTAACAACTATTTATTCACACAAGGGACACGTTCCTCAGCGGCGAAAAAAAAAAAAAGACAGATAAGCGAGCAAGGATTTAACACATGTTAACATGCTTGTGTGTAAGGATGCGTTTCTTTATCGTTTATTGATACTCGTACGATAATCTCAGCTTGTGCGTCTTTGTCAATTCCACCCCACCTCCCTCCCAACCCGGCTGTAACAAAATCATTTGGCGTTGTGGGTATGTGATAAATAAATAAATAAATAAATAAATAAATAAATAAATAAATAAATAAATAAATAAATAAATAAATAAATAAATAAATAAATAAATAAATAAATAAATAAATAAATAAATAAACCGCTGAAAATAAGAGAGGTGTTTACCTTGCGGCTTGATATAACTTAAGAGTTATCTGCTGCTATAGCACCCCACGCTTGTTTCGGTTAAAGAAGATTCCATCACCTTAGTGTATAAACGAAGCCCTTGACCCTGCGGGAAAGTTTAATGCCATTTGTAGGAGGCAAAAATTGCATTCAATATCCTTACTTCTGCTAGCTTGAGTGTCATTTATTCCTAATGAGCACAGGCGAAAAAGACATTTGGGTAGCTAGGTTCCAGTTCTGTGATATAGTTGAACTACCGCACGCGCTCCGCCCCCATGAGGAATGTCACCCGGCAGTATGGGTCATTAGATGTACGCGTCCATCATGTGCATTGATGTTTTACAATGTCTATCGTGTTGGTTTATTCTATATCCTGCCTTGAAAGTTCACTCCATTAAGCGTAGGCCTCACGTTAGCACTGTAGAGTCAAGCGGTGAAACGACGCGCACCTTGACACCGGCTCGGACGTGCTCCGCGTATCGAATGCGCAGGTTGTTTGCGTAGATTTCGAAGATGAGCGGGTCCACGAAGCCGGCCAGTATGCCCGTGGTCATCGTGGCGTCCACCAGCATGGACACAAGGAACACCAGCAGCATGACGCAGAGAAGCACGCGGCTCACGCGCACTCCCGTCACGCTCAGAAACCACAAGCAGAGGCGGCGGCTCAGCGGTGACTTGAGCGCGATCAGACCAACCAGCACAGAGGAGATGGAGCGCAGGATCTCGTCCTGCAGAGACCAAGGCTTAGGCTGCGCCCCAACAGCGGAATAACGCAGGCAGCCAGCGGCAGGACGCGTGCCACGAAAAAAAAAAAAAAAAAAAAACCAGAGCGACGTTTTCCTGCCGCTGAACGAGGGGGTTTCGAAGACACTTATGGTCGCATGCCGCTGATTGCGAATCAATTAAAAACGTCCAATTTTTTTCGCGTGAGCAGCAGCCGTGATCGATCCTTTCTCGACATCCGCCAAGAATAACTGCTGATGACAGCGGCGTTGATCTCCGCGGACGGCGAGGCTATCACGTGACTCTCACGGCGGTGGAGAAACCTGACAGTGTGTTCATGCCAACGGCGCGTTTTGGCACGAGTGTCTTCCTTTCGGTAATGTGACCGCACCTTATAATGGGTAATCCACATAGAATTTCTCTGTCACCTTGCGAAATAGGTGCGCGGCCCGCGCTACATCTCTGTCATCGGTTGTTCAGGAGCAGGTTCCCAAATGGAATGCCCGTACGTATACTAGGAAAACATATTTCAAGTACTATAGCGAATAATTTGGTTTATAAATAACTTATTTATACATTCCATACGTCGGCAAGTAAATGGAGTTGCATTTGGTAAACAGCCATCATGTTGGGTCTAGAAAGGTTTCGGCTTCTAGATACGTATTGCCAAAACAAGAACCCGAATGCACCGTGCTGCGAGAAACAGCAGTCTTGATTCAATGTGGGCATTCAATGTTGGCAATTCAAGAAAACTGTGAAAGACATTTTCTTAGCAACTTGTAGACGGTAGCAAGACTTACAGGAGACTTAAGAGCAATGGGAACAGAGGGACTCGATTTCTTCTTAGTTAACAAAAACATGAAGCCGCCAGGCAATGAAGCCAGGTAAAGCATAGGGGCATATAACTGTTCTTATATATGAAATTTATTAATAAGAAAAGGGAAGTAGAAGTGGACGAAAAGACAACTTGCCGAATGTTGGAGAACCCACGACATGTATCTTCAGCCTTATACGTGAGCAGTGCACCAGTCAGCTACAGCAGTGGCCTCGCTGTCTACTTGATTGCGCAGTTTTGTACGTGCGCTAGATCTAGCCCTGGTAGCGCTAGCCAGCGCCACTCACATCCATTGATGCGGATGTGTGACAGTTTTACCCGCAGGCATTACGTAACATGTGAACTTAGAAACAGACGACTGGCCAGTAAATAAACTTTCTTATGCTAGCCTAAGACATCACAGCTCCTCCCATGGCAAATCGGTTCTGTGGAATCTCGGAACGTGGAGAAAGGTTCAGGAAAGGGATAAATTGTCACCCCCCTTGAGCGTAGCACCAAGCTACAAAGGAAACCCAAACGGGTTTCTCAGAACGGAAGCTTCGCAGTTAAGGAAAAATTCGTCCTGGTCCGGGATTCGAACCCGGGACCAACGCCTTCCCGGGCGGTCGCTCTACTATCTGAGCTAACCAGGAGGCTAGCAGATCGCAGCGCGAGGGCGAATTAATCGACAACCCGAAGCACAAGGACACAGGCTTCCTTTGTAGTTTCGTGCTACATTCGGGTGGATGACAATTTTTTTCCCTTTTAGCGCACAAATATGCCATTCGACATTTCGAATTATCAATGATTATCCCACAAGAATCAACCACCAATTAAATGCTGCTTTGGCACTAGCTGCTCAACTGTAATCATGGACAACGCGACACCGTTCGTGACTCACGTTCATGTAGATGCCGAAGAGCTTGTGGGCCACGAGCAGACGAGATATTGGGAACAGGAAGAGCGGCAGCATGCACGTGCATTGGTACGGGATCGGCTCGAGCACGAACAGTGTCACCATGGTGGCAACCACGAACAGGCACTGCACATGCTGCGCAAAGCACCGTCACACTTTAGAGGCTCCTCTCATTCAACGCGCTCCTCACGCCGAGCAATACTCCCGTTTCGCCCTTTATTATTTTAAAGCTCGGCGCCTATGAAATTGTGGTACTACAATGCACACATGACGTTATTCAACACCATGCACGTACAGCCGTGTAGTTACAGAAAACGTGTACAGCGTGCGTTTATACATTGTGTCTTTGAGGAGCATGGGTCTCTGAGTGTATATATATATATATATATATATATATATATATATATATATATATATATATATATATATATATACCGGGTGTTTCAGCGAACACATTAATTTTTTTTTTCATATTGTCTGGCAGATAGCACAATTCTAGCGCCCATGAGCTGGTATACTCGAAGAGGCCGACATTACTTGCGCAAAAAAATGAAATGCATAAACGACTAATTAACAAAAGTTCACTAATTAAGTTTTCAATTAATTACCTTATGGTACATAACAGGGTTGCCATGCGACAGAGCCACGACTCGGTATAATAACACTCCGATAGAGTGGCATTGTTTCTTTTGTGAAAGCTTCTACGCATAATTAACATGACTTCTTTTATATATAAGTAAGCGCATAAAATAACAGTGGTCACGGGAAGGAGGCTTCAACTGATAACGCCGTCTACGAACGTCGCTCGGCTCTTCCTTACCGCCATTTTCGAGGCAACGGCCATGATCATGAAGAAGCAGGAAAATGCGTATCCGAGCACCATGCGGAGGGCAGGCAGGGCGTGTGCCGTCTCGTCCAACTTGTAGCCCACCTGCACCACCTTGACCACGCCGGGCTTGACCTTTTCCATGGTGGACGTTTGGCTCGCAAGTCGCCGGGACACCAGGGAGGACGAGCGAAAAGAGCTTGCGCAAACTGAACAACGTTCTCAGCAGAGGCGCGGCACGACTTCTTGTGGAAGCACGAGCCTCGCGCGGCAGCTCGAGGCTTTCAACGTCCTTGCCTTCCTCTTTACACGTCACGCGCGAAGACAAAAAAAAAAAAAAGAAAAAAGAAAAAAAGAAGGAGAAGAGGAACGTGCAATTCTTGGCCAATCCCCCAGAGTGGGTACGACCCATAGTTTGAGGCCATCATCATCATCATGATTTCTTGTGATGCATTGCTGTAAACACTGAAAATATTTTCTCCTTTGGGGCATCTACATTGGGTTTTAGCCACTGGAACGTATGCAAGGCCGTCTGTGAGTTCCTTTGTGACACAAGGAGAATACCTGGTTAACATACTGATTTAATAATTGATGTTTCAAAAAATTTCAATTTGAAATTAATTAATGTTTCTTATACTCTCTCTACCTTCAAATTTGCTATGCTTTCATAAAGCACAAGTATTCCTCTAGGGGGAAAGAATGTCTCTAACATTAGTTTGTCCGCTTTAATTCCTTGCTACAAATTCAACGTAACCATGATATATACTTTGTCTCTCAAGTTTACTCTTCCCCGCCCGTCTCACCACCGTCTTCCTGGCCAGCAAGCAAGTAAGCAAGCAAGCAGCAAGCAAGCAAGTAAGCTTTGCCCGCATGACCGCTCTATGCCGCATATGCTTTCATGCACAGAGTAAGAAAGATGTATATGCTAACAAAATCGAATTTTGTTGAATGATACCAGCACCGAACAGAATCCGACGCTGAAAGGAACACCGGGATACTTAACTGAATGTGTAAATAGCTAGCGAGTGGAAAGAAAGACGACCCAAATAAATGCTAGTTCGTCCTTATCTCTCCCGAGTGAAAAGATGACCGTACTTATTAGCTCCAAAAAACTTAAGACGTACGAACAATCACTGAAGCAGAAAATATAGAAAATGTAGACGACTGTCACACATCTGTGCAAACGCTTTAAGTCGCGTGCGACGCTCTACGAGCAAACCCAAGCTCATCACTAAGCGCAACGTCCCCGACTCATCAACTCTGCTCAGTACTGGGCCATTGTGGCTCGCCTTGAGTACGATATTGGCCACCTTACACTTTCTCCCCCAACTTCACCATCATGGGACTCGATTATACAGATCGATGCACTTCCAATCCATCATTTAGAAATGCGCATTAAAGCGGGTAACAATATGGAGAAGGGAGACAAGGGTATAGGCGCCTACTAGAACTGAGCGTTTACTGAACAAACCGAACGTATATAAGCAACATAGAAAGAGGCCTGCCCCACCCGCTCATCTCTTTCACTCCTTCTACCTTGCATGTTAGATAAAATACGGAAAATATGGCAGAAGAACAACCAAAACCGGATCAATTTTTATATAGCTAACAGCTCAAGTCCCCTATCATGTTTACTACGGAGGCACGGCTGACGGACAAATTCTATTCTGGTTATGGATATAAAAAAAAAAAAACATCAAAGCCCCTTTCTTAAAGAAAGATGATTGAACGCGAAGCTTTCGCCCATGCAAACTGAATCAAAGTCCAATGCCAACGACGACGCAACGAACCCAAGAAATGCTGAGCGACCCGATGCGATGCATATGCGATTTGATTACTTGTTTAGGATTCTAATTTTTCAACGTTTAAGTAAAATGAAGACGCATTTCGTTAAGTTGCATAGCCTTTATTTTAGATTATGTAGCCGTTGATTACACGCACAATGTCACACTTTCATGGACTGCATGCCTTTGCCTATACACGGGACGGCCTTACGGGCCAAGGTTTTTAGGTGCTGCAAAACATAATGGGGATAATGCCATTTTGGTGGAGACGCAATGCGAAAACACTCGCGTGCTTAGATATCGAGGTGCACGTTAACGAATCCCAGGTGGTCGACACCAACGTTTATAGATACTTTTTTCAAAAGTATCTATAAACGTTGTTACGGGCATGATCGCGCTCGCACTTATGTTCGCGTACGGCAGCCTCTTCTGCCGCGCGCTGCACACGCGGCCTACCGATGGTGACGGCCGGGAATGCATTGCGTGGCGCGCGCAATGCAATGCAGATATATAAAGTTCGTCTGGGTAGCGTAGCCATGCAGTTCCCATTGTTCTTATCGGTACAACTGCGAATGTAAACTGTAGTGTTCTACGATCGTGTGCGCCGATGCGCAGATAGTTCCATTGTGTAATTTGGCTTTCCTGCAGTGCGTTTTCGGCGCTCATGGACGAATGAGTGAGACATTGAAAGCTTCGCTTTAAAGGCATCAGCTGTTTCCCTTTCCCTTTGGCCGCGGTAACGCCAATTTACTCGCGGGTCTATAATCGGTATCACTTACACTAACTGAAAGAAAAAACAAATACAATGGTAAACTCGGCGGTAATGCAGTTCCATTCAACGTGAAAGCTGGGGAAGTGCGGGCCAGTGATTCGCTGGTGTTTCCCTTGTGTTTCCCCTTGTGTTTATCTTGTTTTATCCTGTGTTTATCTTATGTTTAGAAATCTATCATCCATTTTGACACCTGTTCTAAGGCACAACTGGTGTGAAACCATCACGCACATGGAGCCAAGCCACCACTCTCCATGTGCGTGGTGGTTTGCTGATGGAGCGCGCATGGAGCGTGGCGGACCTTTGCTGATGATATTCAGAAGCGATTTTAACGAATTTCTGTTAAATAATGAGCTTAATGCTTGGTTATTCCTGTCTTTTAAATTATTCTGAATCATGTTAGTTTATTTTGAACCGGTTTTGATCAATTCTGCACTTGTCTTGACCCTGTTTTGAGCACTTGTTTTTGAGCGGCATCACGCGGTAGACACCGACAGCCCGGGCCCCTAAAGTGCTTCGCACTTAAATGTGCTACGTAGATGCTGTCCATACAGCAGAGCGGATGGTTACAGTAGTGGGCCCATGGTATTTATTCCCCAACTCTTACATAAAGTGCCACAGATGCTGAAACGCATCTATGGCACTTGGCACTTGACGCATTTGTGACATTCCTGGCCATCAAAGGAAATAAGGCAATGAGCCTGTCTATTCACCAACCCGCCTTGACATACCGAGCGCCCCACTCCGATGGCCAGAAGTCTGTTCCACTAACGCTGTCGAGCCATGCACCACAAGCAACGCCATGCTCGACTCAAAGAGGCCCACGAATCCCGTGTGCTCCTCCCAACTTCCTCATACTTCTTTTCACACGCAGCTGCACTTTTCCTCCGACAATTTCAGACCCGAACTCTCCTTAATGACGCAATCATTCACCACAATCAACGTAAATCAGACTACCCCATCTGTAGCATCCCAACGTGGTACACAAACGCTGGGAATTTCCTCGCGCACTCTCGTCACCCGAATGGGGTTTACGCTATTAAGCTAACATTGTTAACAGAACGCGAAGGTGAAAGACTAGTAACCACGACGTAGGAGCCTCATGCCTTTGCCAGCGAACAGCGATAATACCTAGGACTTACCCGTGGTGTAATCACAGACACCACGCCTAGCTTCCATCGCCTCTTCTGGGACTGTCCATCCTCAAGGGATCAGCGCAGATGTGCCTTGTAAGGCCCACACTCTAATTTTCAAAAGGACGTATTCACTCTGGAAAGCAGGGAAGCCATGTAAACGGCATTGACTTGCTGCAGTGCGCCCGGGATAAATTCTATTCGCAATCACATCTAAACACATTCCGGCATGTACCTTCGTGCCTACTGCATCTCTCGCTGAAGGTCGACGTTAATGCGAATGAGCATAGAAGCAATGTAGCGACACGCTGTATTGCAAACGCCGAAACGAGTCCTGCATGCGGCGTGTACGCAGTCGGTCTCCTCTCTTCCCACTGAACAGGCTGCCCTATCTAGCGGCACCGCCACGAAGTCACACCGCGTAGAGCGTGTGCGAATAGGTGTTCAGACAAGATTGTTTAAATATATATTACGCGGGTTCGTTCCCGCTCAGTACCGGAGAAATTTTAAAGGATATATTTATTGTTTATGCCTGGATACACATATCCATTGACCCAAGTTGGCATCAAAGAGCGGCACATACCCTTTGAGCCTCTGCTCTTTTGTAACAAAGCAAAAACTATTCACCACCTTTCTTTCTTACTTACGTTCTTTCTTTCTTTCTTTTTGCCACCGCTTCTCCCCCCTCCGCAGAATGCATGTTTCCCATATTGCCGACTGGTAGTCAGGGTTTAGCACTTGGGTCACCAAACAACTAATTCTTCGGTGCCGGTAAATAAGGCACAAGCCACGGGTTCATTATTACTGCTCCGCATAATTTCATTGAAGCGTCCAGAAGTTTACGTTGCTATAGGGTACCAACCGTGGCGCAAGTTATTTTTTTTTACACTTTTATGAATAAGCCCTGTGAAAAATATTGGTATACTTCAGTTGCCTGAGGTTTTGTTTTTTGTTTGCTTTTTACTTCTCCCTGTCTTTTGTTGGGTGCACATTTCGTTAACTCCAGGGCGGCCAATCCCCTTAGTGGGTATGTGCTATGTTTTGAACCGACAACAACAACAACGACCCAAGTTGGCGTGAAAGAGGTTAATTAAAGAGCGGCACTAACCCAGTGTCGCATACCCAGTGACCCAAGTTGGTCCGACGGTGGGTTCTGAATACTGTTCCCTGTGCACAGCAGCCAAATGCGCTACCCGCTAGACCGTGGGCTACTCAGTGACCCAAATGGGCGGGAAAGCGGTTAGACAAAGATAGCCCACAGAGAATGCGTGAAGTATCCTAATGCTAATTGCATCAAAAGACCCAGTGACATGTCCCTCTTTTTTAACCAACCTCCCCTTCCTTGAGTTGCTACATAGCATTAAAATTGGACCCACTATATTTTGGGACGCCAAAGAAACAGCGTCGTAACTACTGCGCCCGCGCGAGGCCACTAACGGTTCATTCATGCAGTCTACCACCCCAAATGGACACTGGTGCTATGTAAGGCGCCGCAGAAGTGGGCTCCGAATTAATTTGGCCACCCGTGCTTCGTTAACGTGCATCAAAAGGCGGTAAACGAGCGTTTCTGCCTACCACATGCACGTAATGAAATGTGACCGCAGTCATCGGAAACTAAACCCGCCACCTTCTGTTCAGCGATCTGATACAAAAAGCACATACAATGCTTAAGACAGCAAAGAAACACCATGGCTGCTACCTGTTGATTTCTCAATTTGTATACTGTTCTGTCGGAGGGGCTTTGCGCCCATTACCCAAGGATATACAGCTCTGCAGGATTCGGTGCGGTCGTTCTCGCTCTTTCCTAGTCAACCATTAGAAGCAGCAGACACCATGTCTCAAGAGATGAAAAAGAAAACGGGGAGCCTAGTCACAGTACCAAAGAGAAATTAGTATAAGACTTGAAGAGTAAACACAAGGTAAGATAAAAGCAGTTACTTCATGCCTTGCTCCTATTTGTTGACTACGTGCTGCACTGACGTTCTCACTGACCCCTTCTTCTTGATAACCACATTCTTGCATACTTCCGGCATTTATTGCTATGTCCTATCACCTTACACTTGCCTCGTTTCAACCCAGGAGCAGAGTTTGATTTCGAATTTTTGAAAGCATTAAGTGATCAGGTTTCAGACAGTGAATGAAGGAATTGTGAAGAGCAAAGAAAAACGCAAGCACGAAATCTGGAAATCCAGCATCTCGCGGATTCATGCAAGTCACGTAGCGAGCAAATTGGTCGAATCGATGTGGTTGCAAAGACCGCAAAAAATGTATATAAAATAACTTAGCAGCGCGTTCAATAGACGCGCTCGTAACGACTCTGAGCCGGTACTGGGGGGCGGTTGTCGCGACAGAAATCTTCTAGGTGCACATCGATTGCCAGACTCTCCCCAGAAACGGGGCCCCAGTGGACGCTTAGAATAATTAGGACGTCAGAAACTGTCTAGCAAATCACGCTATGCCCCATTGCATGTCGCAAGAGCTAGAAATAAAATACTTGCAAGCTCATGAGCTTCGGCGAAGGATGGCAATACCCGAATGTGAGCGAAGCGTCATCATTCATAAGGTCTGAAAGGAGGGAAGCGACTGGCCACATATTCAGACCCAGCAAAATGGTGAGGATAGCCGTCTTATACGCAATGAAGACAGATGTTTAGGGAGCACTATATTTTTTCCTTGTTTGCTTTGAACAGCCTAATACCTGGCACTTGTACAAGGACGAGTATGCGAACAGGACGCTGCGTTTCTCGTCTCAGCCGGTGAGTTTTTGATTCTCGTAACTAATGATTCACCAGCCTGTCCACCCTAATATTATTAGTATGCCACTGCTGCAAGCTTCAAAAACATCGCTTGTTGTTTTTCTTTTGTTATTGTCTTCCAATAACACTGCCGTGTTATCAGCTTTCTCACGTCGCCAATAAGGGTCGTGACTCAGACGAATGACTCAAATTTAAGAAAGAGAACATCAGTTTAGACTGAATAATGGCCAAACACGGAGTACATATAAGGCATGATCAGTCAAGCGCCCGTCTATTGCGGTTTTATTATTATGTATTTTGACGAAAAAAATACGACGTGAGCTTAGGACTCGCAAAATCTGAATGAACATCGCATCTCTAAAAACGCTTGTTAGTGAGGAGCAGACCAGCCATCCGAGATATGCATGATTCCGCGATCATAATAGAGGTACAACTTAAGAAAGATGCAGAAAGGCTTCCACTAAATTGCTGTCCTAGTAATATCTACAAATACGCATATTCTATCGGTGCCATTGCGCATGCGGTTCAGTGTAGTAGATGTCGTGACTGGTTGCCACGCGAAATTTGTTAATTTGTTAGCTTGAGCCCGCCTCTCTGTACGACGATTTCTTTTATGGTTTGCTTTAATTGGATTGCGTGTACTATTAGTCGGTAAGCTTAAGAATGGCAAAAAGAAGACAGTGACGATATCATAATCTATATTCTACGAACGTTTTTTCCACATTGATTATCGTTGAGTGAGGTCCCTGACATAATTTTTGACATCAAGAACCCTCACCACAACGCACGTAAATGTGACTTAAAAGTACTAGAATGGTGAGAATCCCTCCTGCACTCTTAAGTCTAGTAGCATGCTGTCTGTGCCATCCCACTGCGTTAATTAGACTTAAATAAGGCCACCAAATTACGTGCGTCTAGTAGACTATATTTATGTTCAGTGAGCGCAGGGTTGAGTCACAAGTTTCCGGAAACACATTCGCGTGACGTCATCAACACACTTACGCACGCACATGCGGTCGCATGTAAACAAGTTGCCGAAGTCGCAGCGGGATGGCACGGTTCGAATGAGACGTTGATTATAGTTCTTTTAGTTATTATTAATGTACTAACAATGAGTAATAATGGAGCGCTAGCTCAGAATTCCTACCACAGCACCTGGTGAACTCACATGTTCACGTTATTATGATAACAGCGACGTGATTTGCGAACATCTCACAAATTTGTGCAGTGTATGGAACGCGAGTGGACGTAACGATGAAGGCAATGCGAAGTTGTGAATGTTTCAGTGGCGCCCGTACTCGGTCCACCTGACAGACAACTGCGACGAAGACGAGCTGTGGGGATTGTCCGGCTCCATCGTCGACAACATAACGGCTTCCATGGGACTGCGGTAAGCGGGAACATGTTTACGATGCGGAATCGTGGCCCCTTGATTGGCAGGGATCGAAAACAGGTTTTATAGGGTAATAGCGGGCTCATGGAACGGCGTTTCTGACAAATTGAATATCGTTTTCTTGTGCTTTACCTCGACACGTTGAACGAGGGAGCTGTTACGCCTTGAGTATATATACGGAACAAAGTTTTTTCTTCAATAGGGATGATCACTAACTTACGCTGAAAAGGAGGGGTCTAAACATAAAAACAACACTGCTCAATGTGACATCAAATGTAAATGAATTGCTGCCCAAACCTGCGTAAATAATTTCAATGCCCTTCATTATTTTGACGAGGTACGTGCACTTTCACTCATTTCAGGACATAGTACTTTCCGACACAGCCTAAATATATTTACGCCGTTTTGTAACATATTCAATCATTATGATGAAAAGTGATTTCTGTGTTGATGATCATTGGTACTGGTGCAACAGGAGACATACTTGCATGCAGGTACAAGTACAAGGCCCCAAAGGACAATATGTGGGGGTACAGGGTTCCCAATGGAACCTGGACAGGCATGCTCGGGGACCTGCAGAGAAACGTGAGCTAGCAGTCGTTTGTTGAACTAGCTGGCGTTGGTGTGCATCATATTTGTGCGGTCGATGAGTGTTGCGGTTGGCGCAGGAAAGCGAACTCGCCGTGGGTCCGTTTCTCATCACCACTATCATTGACGGGGAATTCTTATTCGGTTCTGTGTTCCTTGTGGACAACTTGCGCTTCCTGGCCGGCCTCAAGCAGCCCTTCTTCAGCGCTGTCTTCTCCAGGGTCTCCCCTTTCGACATTGAGGTATGTACTGAGGTATACCATCTCCGTGCAAAGCGACAGCTTTGTTTTGGGAAGCGCAGTAAGAATGCTGAAACCTGCGAATAATATCACCGGGGAGTCTCACTTGGTACGTTAATGCACTCGCGTGCATGCAATGCACTCTAGTGCAAGACCACAAAAAATACTTCTGCCACGTAAGTCTGCACAAGTAGCACCATAAACTTGGCGTGACCCCTGAATTTTTCTTTGCTCTGTAGCTGTGGGTGCTGGTGGGCCTGACCCTCTTGTTGCTGAGCTACCTGAGCGTCAAGCTGGTCAGGCTGCCACGTATGCAACATGATAAAGGCTTCCTGCGGACGTACGGAGACATCTTCTTCATCTACTTCGCCGCCACCATGCAGAAACGTATGTCTCTTCAGCGGATGACGGCATGTGTAATGCGCCGAGCTGATTTGTCTTATCTTTGTAGCAGTGACAAGTCAAACGTGTACACTTTTTTGTCAAAAGTATGCAGGCTACGTTGCCTGTGACCGTCAGGCCGACTACAGACATTTTTAGTGACTTCCTGTGGTATGCAGCAAGTTCCAACGCCCTGGAAAATTAAAAGATCTCTCGTATTCACCACCCAAAGGTATGGAGTGTCAGGAGTGTCATGGGAACCACACCACACAGCCGAAAGACATGCCGTATACGATGAATGCGCTGCGTAGCCTTTTGACAAGGACTATTACATGTAATTCAAAGCTGCGCACAAATAAACCTGTATGTGACTAAAAGTGTGCGTTCACAGTGAATTTTCTCAATTTTGCGACGACGAAGTGACGACACCTTTCTCGGTGTCTTGTTGTTGACTGACCACATCCACTACTTCTGTGTGCAGACTCACCGACGGAGCACGTGGGTGGGGGCGTAGTGTTCCGCGGCCTACACTGCCTCTGGCTGGTGGCCAGTTTTTTTGCCATGAACTTCTTCACGGCTAGCATGCGCGCCGACCTGCTCGTCAAAGTCGAGGCACCACGCATACGCACGACTGCCGACGTGCTGCGAAACCCCAACACACGTATCCTGCTGTTCGGCAGCGCTGGCTTCACCGAGCTATTTCTGGTGAGCTTGAGAACATCTTACACAGTGCGGAAGAGTCGATCACAAGGAAATTATCCGCATGTGTAGCATACGGCAATTCCCTAGTACGTCGTCAAAGACATGTGCGGGCGGTCTTTTGCTTGTATGTTGCAGAACATTTATTTATTTATTTATTTATTTATTTATTTATTTATTTATTTATTTATTTATTTATTTATTTATTTATTTATTTATTTATTTATTTATTTTGTTTATTTGTTTATTTATTTATTTATTTATTTATTTATTTTTGTTTGTTTATTTGTTTATTTATTTATTTATTTTTGTTTGTTTATTTGTTTATTTACTTATTTATTTATTTATTTATTTATTTATTTATTTATTTATTTATTTATTTATTTATTTATTTATTTATTTATTTGGTTAGAATTCGTGCTTACGGCTTTAGCAAAACATGTTCGTTTGGCTTTCTCAGAAGCTGAAACAAAGCATTAGTAGAACGTGATTGAATATGGCGACCCACACTCAATGGTACTGCCAAGGAGATTCTGATCGCACGCTCGTCTTGCTAGTCCACCGGCTTGATGGAGGAAATGCGCGAATCGACTCAGATGATTGATGCACTAAACTCAACGCAATGAGGACTTCGAGTACGGCATTTGAGCAAATTCAAATGATGCATCTTTTATTCAGCCAGTGTCAGAGTGTCCCATAATACAGTCAACGAATACAAGCGAGCCTTACAAAGCACCCCAACGAGGTTTTTCCGCGCATGAGTCTTTTACGTTTTCTCGTTGTTTCGCTTGGACAATCGTTCCCATCCAATTTTGCTCATCGAGTATAACCTGTGGCATGTATGTGCAGTACACAAACGAAGACTCGTATGCAGCCGTGTACGATCAGGTGCGACGGACGGGCGGTGAGCTGCATCCGTCCGAGATATACACGGACATGAACTTTCGCGACGTCCTCGATCGAAAGGCCGTCATGCTTCAGGAGGTGAGCCCATACCTGCGTTGGCACATTGCGCTCAGTTCATTGTCTGCGGCTCTTCGCGACTGCGTAGTTCACTGTGTCCACATGATGGATAGAGTTATATTTACAGGCATGTCGTAAGCCAGACTAGAGACACGTCAGGTACAACATTTGTCGGCAATGGGCAGCTGGTCTTCACTTTCTTGCGATAGGGTGTATACATGTACCAGACATCAGATATATTATAAATATAACTGCCGCTACGTAAACGTAGCTGCTAGTGGCCCGGAGCAGACACAGTGCACACGCACTAGTAGTTTTCTAGACAAATGTACAGGCTTGTATAGTTAGCGCCGATCAGGCCACATTTACGAGTGCATGATGGGAAAAAATAGAATGTTTCGAGTGCGATTGACTCTCGAATTAGCAGCTAACAAAATGTCATCGGCGCGCATTAAGACCGGAACACATGGCTTTCCCACCATACCATTTCATTTATACGAATGATTATAACCGAACTTGCTTCTATCTTCTTTTCCGTGCTGATCACGTATAATAAAGAGGAGTGGTAACAACGGGCAACGCTAGTGCAGACCTTCTGGGATATCTGCTATCCGTGTTAGCGTAACTGCATTATTCCGGTATAGTTCCTTTAAAACCTACGTATATAGTTTCTTCTACAAGACCTTCATCTCTAAGGATGCTCCACAATATATATATGCCTGTTTATGTCGTCGTATGCACCGCAAGTGTATAGAAAGGCTACATATAATAGATTTCGAAGGGTTACGCAAACGGCGCCGAAGAAAGATGAGGAAAGGTGTAAAGGCACATACAAATTACACATAAGGGCGCCGTGCGTGCGTTTAATACAGGGTGTCCCACATAAGTTTAGCCAAACTTTAAAAATATGCAAACGCCATGTAGCTGGATGGAACCAAGGTAATATTGTTTGCCGTCGCTTGCAGATACTCAGATAATTTTTTTTGCATTCCGCCTAATTGCATAATTAGTGTTAATTGATAATAAACTTGTCAAATATTATAATCAGATAAAAAGTGGCAATGAGAAAATTGTAGAGAAACATGAACAACTCCCGATACAGATTTCTGTTGCTCAATACGTGCTACATGAAAGGTGTTTTTTCGAGTGTGAACGAAGCCCGCAAATACACGCAAAATAGCCGCGCGAGTGGCCGCTCGAGGCACTGTGCGTGTATTAGCAGGTGCATCCATCATGTTTATACTGTGCTATAGCCATAGCAATGTGGCTTAAAGCTAAAGTGTTCCAATGCAGGCCAGCTTACTGGGCGCAGGAAGCAAACATGGCGCGCTGTCGTGCATGACAGCTTCTGTGATATCTAGTCACCAAAGATTTTTTTTAATTGCTAAGACTTCATGCCATTTTTTTTCCTCCGTGCATATTTCCTTATTTACGTTTGTATGCTTGTACTGCAGGATGTTAACCGCGTTTACTCTAATGGTCGATACTTGTCGATAATGTAACCGCACGAAAACATCCTATGCACTGAGTCAGCGGCAATTTTTGGACTTTATGAACTTGATCAGGAGCTTTAGGGGCCTATTAAAACGAACACACTGCCCCCAAGGGTAGCGTTCGTCATAGAATTGCGCCAAAGCGATGCATACAAAAAAAGAAGAAAGCAAAACATGGCTTGCCGCTTTTGTGTTTGTGTTTTCTGCAGGAAAAGGGCACGATGGAGGACCAGATTCGGCGCAATTGTCCCGCCTATATGGGACGAGGCTTCTTCTACTTCAGCGAAGAGTCATTGGGATTGCTGGTCCTATCATGGGTGACCCGCAAAGATTTCGACCCCATAATTCATCGCGAAATGAACTACAGGTGCGTATGGAGTTGTTCAACTGAACCATCAGCAAGCTGTTTTTTTATCTCTCGATGGCTGGCCTCCGGCCGTTTATACTACACATGCGGGCCTAAGAAACGGGCAGCTCACATGTCTTCGTCAGAACCCTGACGCCATGAAGAACTCCACTTGTCGAAACTACTACTGCTATTATTATTATTATTATTATTATTATTATTATTATTATTATTATTATTATTATTATTATTATTATCACCATCATCATCATCATCACCAACAACAACATTCTCTATTCTCTATCATAAGAACTCCATTACTTGCATTGCTCAACATCTGTACGCGATAATTCATGATCCACAGTGTTTCGCATCTATGTTTTTCCAGATCACGCAACACGGTCTGTCGTTGTCTTACCAGTTTCCAACATTTCCCTCTTGACGTACAGAAAGCACACCGGGTAATGCGCACTGTTGTTATGAAAGTTAATAAAAAAATGTCACAGTTTCGTCCTAAGGCCGAAGCAATGAATGCGATAGCAACGATAGCAACACAGCAATGTCATACGAAGTAAGGTGAGCGGCTTTGGTAGCAATATGAATTGTAGTAAACATGAGCTGATTAAGTAAGCAGGTGTGCTGCGGCGTAAGTAGATCGACATGAAGAGAGACTCGATGACCACGAGAAGGCGCGTGTGAAACGGTGGTGTTGATGAGAAGCGCTTCCCGTGGGCAGCGCGTGCGAAGGGACACACCTGTAGCGCTGCACTGCCGACCCGGGCAGCATTGCATGTGTAGCGTGCGTTGGAAAATGTGGCCCGACTATTACTAACTGTGGTGTGAGCGCGCACAAACAAACATGAATAGATCACACTGAATGACTGCAGACAACGACTGTCAAAACGCTGGCAGTAAGCGCATATACGTCGCAGCGGGCGAAGGTACGTGCGGTCTATCGCTTCAACGGAAACTGAGCGGCGAATGCACGGCGCATAAAGGTCAGAGCCGTGTGGAGATAAGAGACGGTGCGAGCGAGCGACGAGCGCGGTTGTTGGCAGAGTAAAAATGCGTCCCCCCCCCCCCCCCCCGCTCCCTCCGGCGCTCGCTTCCCGCTTCCTTGCTTGCGCGTGGAAGATTGAGTGCGTTCGCTCTCCGTGACAGCGTGCGTCCCCGCACGCTTCCGCTCGGGCATACGGCGCGCGGCGAAGATTTTATCTATACGGAACCTCACGGCGACGGCGACGACGACGACGACGGCGACGGCAGAAATCCGGTGAAAGTGTCCATATAATTGCTATCGCAATAATAACAGTCGGTGGGTCCCATGTTAACGAGAAGAAAATGCATAGGCATCCAAAGGCTGTATTAATTTTTGCGCTGCGTATCATCCTGGCAGCGAGTTTTCGTATTCATAATAACGTTTATCCTGTTTCATCGAAGAAAACAATACCCCTTGTAGAAACGTTGGCCCCAACGAAATTCCTTGTTCGACCGCTGTTGTACCCTTCAACACTTCATTTTCCCGTGATCCTGTGTCTTGTTTGGCTTTGATCTATAGGAATGTGTGCATGGCGTTGCAGGATCCGCTGGCTGGTGGACACTGGAATGGTGCAGTTCTTCATGCGCGACGTGTCCCCAGGTCCCACCGCGTGCTGGCTGCAACAACGCCACAAGAGCGACATGGACGGGCGCATGCTGGAGTTCGAGGACCTAGAGGCCGTGTTT
Organism: Dermacentor silvarum; assembly: GCF_013339745.2. NCBI lineage: Eukaryota > Metazoa > Arthropoda > Arachnida > Ixodida > Ixodidae > Dermacentor > Dermacentor silvarum. Next base: position 26,839,497 of record NC_051157.2, read on the forward strand.
GTCCTGTACGCGCTGCTGCTGCAGTTGGCACTCGCCGCCTTCATTATCGAATGCCTTGGCGCTGTCTACGCCAAAGGCTGCGGTCGGTTTTGCCCCACTGTGCAACGCGGACGTTTCTAGCTTTTTGATCGCTCGGCGCTGTCAGAGTTGTAAACGCCAGGCTGGCAAAAAGGATGCGTTGTCTGCTCTCGCACTTCCGTGGCAGTGCGTCAGGCAGAAGATAAAAAGCTACGAACAGTTGTCTCTATAGCGTATTCTGTTAAAACCTTAGGTTTATTTGCAGCTTCCGTCTAGATTGTGTGCGTTAATAAGCAGCTGAACATGCTATAATGCCTGGAAAACATTAAGCGAATTTGGCAAACAAATTTTGCGCAACTTCCGGTCACTATGCGATATTGAGGTCGTCACAGGCAAGCATATTCTCGTCGAGGCGTTCAGGAAGCTAGAGTTATTCCCGCTATGATGGTACTAATCTGCCGCCATTGCCGCTTCTCGCGCAGTATAGGCTAAAGCGGGGTGAAGCGTGCAAGCGTTTTTCAAATCACGCTTTAACGCTGATGTGTAGTTTGGCAGCGAAAGAAGGACTAAACTCGTAACTGCTTCAATAATAGCTAGAATTACGGTTGCTTTCACCATTTAAAAGCTGATGAGAGATCTGCTTTGCACGTGCCGAACATATTTTTTTTTTTCGTGAGCTTTATAGAATTGATTTATTTCCCTTGGTTTGAGGGCAATTATGATGTCAGAGAAGAGGAGGAGGAGTAGGCGGCGCCACCTACAGGTACCAATATTTCCTCAAATAAAGCTAATAAAAATTATTCAACATCTCTTTTATTACTTTTGTCAAGCGCTAGCGAGCGTCAGTTGACACACCCGCCGCGGTGGCCTAGCGGCAATGGTTATACGCTGCTATAGGCACGAGGTCGCGGGATCAAATCCCGGCCGCGGGGGCCGCGTTTCGATGGAGGCGAAATGCAAGAACGCCGTATCCCGTGCATTGAGGGTCCGTTAAATACCCCTTGGTGGTCAAAAGTAATTCTGAGTCCGCCACTAAGGCGTGCCTCATAATCAAATCGTGGTTTTGGCGCGTAAAACCCCAGAATTAATTCGTGCATTCAGTTGACATGTATAGTTTGTTTCTGCTACATGTTTCAACACATAAGCCGTGACAATTCGGAAGCCCGCGATGCCGAGGGCGACGTGCAGTCTGGTGTCGCAGCTTGAGGCGACGGCAGTACCGTGCCTCCACGCATTTGGGCATACTAGAGCATCCAGACCTGGAAACGAATGTTTAGGCTTGGCAGACACGGACACGCGGCGCACAACAACGAATGATCACTCTACACTAACGACTGCTGTATGACGTTTGTATGAAAAAATGTGTGGCTGTGATGGCAAAGGGTAAAGATAATACGGAGATCTGAGGGGCTGGAATTTCTGTGTTTGTAAAGGCGCTCAAAATGCTGCAGAAAGTGCACGAGAACACAGGGCGATGCGCAAGGCACACTCGACGGCTTGCGTACGTGAAATTGTTTTTGTTTTTAAATCATCTTTAAATCCTGCTGCAGTCATGCGACGACTGCAGGCGCACGTCGTGCACGGTCCCTGTAGCTTTCCTAATCTTGTCTCCTGGCACAGTATACCTTCTGTACTGGCCTATACCATTGCTGGTGTCGACGCAGCTAGGCCTAGATTCAACTTCGCGCAAGAAAACCTAAGAGCGAGACGGAGAAAACAGCGGTAAGGGGAGCCTCAAGTATTCGCTGGTGAGACGACAACGGTCGCAAGAATTAGACGCAGTGAGACGGAGGAGAAAAGAACGGGCCTGCCAAGAACAGGCTGAGGCGAACAGGCAACGTGATGTATATTCACTGACAGAATTTTGCACTATCTGAGGAAAGTGTTTCATGAGTATTGTAGCATGTGTGAATAAAGCATACGTACCACATAATATGTGCCCAGAGCTTTCTTTATGCAAAGAAATGCAGTGCAAATCTGCGCATACCATAGCGCAGGCCATTCCTGCGAACTGTCAGGCTCGCCGTCTTCTGTCTCCGACGTGTCCTCAACGTCGCCTGCGTGCTGCGCTGGAAGGGTAGGAAATATACGGTAGGTGTTGAGGTGTTCCTCACGGGAGCTGTATTCTGACTGGGACACCATCGTTGGCAACGTTGGTGACGCCGCACAATTGCAGTGCCTTCATTGTGGGTATAATTCTTTCTTGTCTGTTTTATATATATATATATATATATATATATATATATATATATGACAGCGAATTCGTTTCTAATTTGAGAACAGTCTTTGGAGGAAATGGTGTCGTAAATGTGGCAGTTCGCGCACTTTAATACGTTTACACAGCGCTTATCCACAATAGGGGAAGGAAGAACCTGGCGATTGCCACAAATAGAAATAGATAGATTAATTATTTGAGCCTTGTCATATAAACGTAAGAAGATCATGGCCGCAGGAAAAGTATACATTCATTCGCTTTGTCCTATGGGTGTCACTTCTTTCTCATTTGTTTCAGTAGTGTATTACGTGCAATCCAATGCGCAACGTTGAGCTATGCCTTGGAACCTCCATAATGCTAAGGTACTGTTCACTTCTGTTGTCTTTTAATGTTATCCACGCGATTCTTAGTCATATTGCCAAAGTGGGTATAACTTATGTGATAGATAGACAACGGCGATGATGACAGCATCAGTGAGGGAAAACGTAACGCTCTTTTTTTTAGTGAACCAGAAGCTATTCAACCTTTCTTTCTTTCTTGCCGCCGCTTCTCCTCCCTCCGCAGAATGATCCTCATATTTCCAACTGGCAATCTGGGTTTAGCCCTTACAACACCAAACATTTTGTCCTTTCGTGCCAGTCTATTAGGCACAAGCCATGGGTCGATGATCGATGATTGGTGGGTCCAAGCGCAAAGGTACATACCTCTGTGAACTAGCGAAGCTGAGCCTGACTAAGTCTAGCTAAGCATGGTTGGGACTACTTAAGCTTAGTCAGTCATCGATAGGCAATTGATAGCCAATCAATAGCGAATCGATAATCGATTGTTTATCAATAAATTCCGAAAATTGTTGGGGATGACTTGGTAGTGCTTAGCCTAGCCCAAATACGTGGCCAATACCTTGCAATAGCCAATGAATAGCCAATCAATAGCTAATCGATAATCAACAAATTATCAATAAATTCCGGGAAATGCTGGGGATGACTTCATAGTGCTTAGCCTAGCCCAAAGGCCAGGACTAGTTAGGTGTCCATCAGCTCCGCTGTCTCTTTGGCATTGCGCCTCCAGTGCAAGCTACGCTAATTTTTTAGGCGCGAAGCACCTTATGCACCCGGGCTGTCGGCGTCTCCTGTCGTAATGGTCGTAATAGTCGTCGTAGAAGTCACGCTAAGCACGCGGCTCGTGCGCGTGCTCGGCACAAGCTCGTGCTACTGCTTCCGCATTCGCCGTCGTCTTCCACAGCTGCCTGCGTTGAAGCAAGCGGTTCGTGCTCGCGCTCGGCACGCGCTCGTGCCATTGCTCCCACGTGCGTCGTCGTCATCGTCTTCCACAGCTGGCTGCGTTGCCGCTCTTCATTCCAGCGTAGAATTTCACTTCTCTTCTGTCGTCGTAATGGGGAGGCCGCGTTTACGTGGTTATGAGTCATTAGTATGAGCCCATTAGCGGTGCATCACTGCATGATTCGCACCTCCCCAGGTTTCACGTTAGTGGAGCTGCATTTCGCTGAGTCATGCGAACGCCGAGTTTTTTTTTTTTTTCTTTTGCCTTTTCTCCTGCCCGGCAACGTGACGTCCCTTTTCAGCGAAGACATCGCGTGGACGTGAGCGTGCAGGGAGCAATGAAAAATGGTTTTAAAAAATTTATCGCAGTTTCACCCGAAAGGCGAAGCACCTATTGCGATAGCAAATTAGTAGAGAGCTATACGGAGTAAGGATGGTAGTTTTATCAGCTGTATAAACTTGGACATGCAGCAGCATCAGTAACGCGCAGAACTGTTGTCGACGCCGTCGGCGTTTTGCCCGCGTTCGCACCGAACGCGCGTGGCGTTTTTATATAAATACGTATTTGGTGCCGCAGCTAAACGTCGCCTCCCCTCCGCGGCACGGCCGCGTAGACCGTATCTTGAAAGCGTTCCACGATGCCGACAGAGAGTGTCCACTGCTGATAGCTTCGCCGCTTATCAGGCTGATTCACACTTCGCCGACACGAGAACGATTTTGGTCTGCCGACTGATGACGCGAGCAGTTTACAGGACGGAAAACACTGCGGCCAGCGGTTTAAAGGACGGAAAATACTGTGTCGCCAGCAGTCGGCAGACCAAAATCGGTGCCGTGTCGGCCTAGTGTGAATCAGCCTTTCGCGTTGAAGACGGACGCGTGGCCCTTGTATCTTGAAAGCGATCGGCGAAAGGGGCAGAGTGCGGCGTGTGCTGAGAGCTCCGTGAGCGCTGTGTTCTCGCCGCTTCGTTGCCGATGAAGCGAAAGGTAGCACGAAGGTGAATTCGCTCGCTGCTGAGGACGCTATTTTGAAAGCGATCATCTTACGGGACGGACGGATGGACGGACGGTTCTTCTCAGTGGGCAAGCATAGAAATGCTTCGGCATTTAAAATAGCCCACCAACTAGCTCTTTTGATTGCCCTTTCGGACTTCACTGGTCTCAGCCTATCGTAGGTCACCGAGCGCGTATTATTGTACAGTGTAGCCTGAGTGGTGGCGTGCGACGGGTTCCGACTTTGAATAATACTTGCTCTTGGGCATGTTTCTCACCTTCATAAATCTTGAGTAACTCCCTCGTTTCCGTGTTACACTGTATGCTCTGATTGCATGTACACTGTGGACTAGGGTTATTGATCTGCATGTTTAGTATTGTGAGCGCTGAAGTGCTCCCATACTCAAGGCGGGGTCCCGGGCCCCCAGGGCCCTCACTCTAGATCCGCCAGTGGCTTATCGTCCACTACGGCGTGCCTTATAATTAGATCGTGGTTTTGGCGCGCCCGCAACACCTGCATTTCTGTGGTCGTTACCAATTGCTATTTGTGAGCGAACTATACACGTGCAGACTCGCAACATATAAATAAAATGAGATTAAAAGAGGTCCCTAAAATTTGAAAATACTTACCTCATGATAAAACCAAGTTTTCAGCTCAGAAATGCACAGTAGTGAACAAAATGATGGGATATTTTTCATTCTGGGTCCTCTGAGCTAAACTGCTCAAAACGTTGGCGCTGCATTATGCCGCACCGCTAGCCTAGGACTATAGATTCGTGAAAACTCACTGCCATATGTTTTGTTATTCGCACTGCATAGCCCACGCAACGCGGCCACAACTGGCGTACTCCAAAAACGTATCGCAACCATGTATACACGAACCAGCACGTGCAGGTATACATATACGTGCGTGCTGGTGAAAGGCACTAACGATTACTGAAGGGGTTAAATGTGGGATAGGCTTGGCATGTTACTGGATGTTTCACATATTACAAGAGATGAAATAAGGAGAGAAACTAAAAAGAGAAACGCCACGTGCATGTCCCTTTAGCTGCACCAACGCTCACTCTGTTTGACATTACGGAAAAAGAAACAGCAACTAACAGATTATAAACGTAGGCAATACATTTTTCACAGGAGACAACAATATCATAACTTCTTGTTCACTACTGTATGTTATCGATTGCCAAAACCAAGGACAAATTATGGGACACACTGCCTGAACGATTTATTTTTCTAATTGAAAACCGAAATATTGAAATTGAAATTCACCAAGCGCTGCCTCTAAGATGCTTTAGAAAGCTGCTTTATGGAATTTTCTTCATTGACAAATCCTAGTCCTGATAAATTTTTTTCCAGGGCTTAGGTAGTACGAAACGTGACATGGTGACACAATTTTGGAACTTCTTTAAAAATTTGATTCCAAGCCATATTTCATCGTGTACTGAGTTTACGCCACAACAGATAGTGGATGCTCTTTGCCTAATTGCACATAAAATCTTGTTCGGTTATGTGAGGTCTCTTGAACACAGGATTTCAACTTCCACCGTGGGAAAACATTTTTCTGTTTGTTGCTTATGTGCTCTTGTTGAGGTATATAAATTGATTTAGCTACAGTGTGTGACAATTAATATGCCTTATTAAGTTTATTTTTCCTTATCCATGATACGATGTAAGAGTTGTTGCTCGAGTGTACTAGATATTAGGGACCGGGACCTAGTCAGGTACAGACAAGCATCTTTAGTCACTGGTTTCCATGTTCTCTCCCATTCTCTTCGTCACACTTCTGTCTATGTTCCAAGTGAATTTGGAACAAGTACGTGACACTAAAAGAGAAAGTGAAATTGAAATAAACTGAGAACTAACATGCAGGTGAACATGGAGAGAGAGAATGAACTTTAATGAAAAGGGTGGCTCAGTGGCATAAGCAGGGGTAAGGGTCAATACGGGGTTCCCAATAAAAAAAACAGAAAAAAAGTAGTTTCGCCCTAAGGGCGAAGCAATGAATGCGATAGCAACACAGCAATGTCATACGAAGTAAGGTGAGCGGCTTTGGTAGCTAGCAATATCAATTGTAGTAAACATGAGCTGATTAAGTAAGCAGGTGTGCTGCGGCGTAAGTAGACCGACATGAAGAGAGGCTCGATGACCACGAGAAGGCGCGTGTGAAACGGTGGTGTTGATGAGAAGCGCTTCCCGTGGGCAGCGCGTGCGAAGGGACACACCTGTAGCGCTGCACTGCCGATCCGGGCAGCATTGCATGTGTAGCGTGCGTTGGAAAATGTGGCCCGACTATTACTAACTGAATGAACAAGCGTGGTGTGAGCGCGCACAACAAACATGAATAGATCACACTGAATGACTGCAGACAACGACTGTCAAAACGCTGGCAGCAAGCGCATGCGCCGCAGCGGGCGAAGGTACGTGCGGTCTATCGCTTCAACGGAAACTGAGCGGCGAATGCACAGCGCATAGAAAGGTGAGAGCCGTGTGGAGATAAGAGACGATGCGGGCGAGCGACGAGCGCGGTTGTTGGCAGAGTAGAAGTGCCCCCCCCCCCCCCCCCCCGCTCCCTCCGGCGCTGACTTCCCGCTTCCTTGCTTGCGCGTGGGAGATTGAGTGCGTTCTCTCTCCGTGATAGCGCGCGTCCCCGCACGCTTCCGCTCGGGCATACGGCGCGCGGCGAAGATTTTATCTATAAGGAACCTCACGGCGACGGCGACGGCAGAAATCCGGTTGAAGTGTCCATATAATTGCTATCGCAATAAAACGTGGAAATAAGACAATGCATCGAAGTCGTCGTCGGTTTGTTCGTGCTTCAATTTAGGCTGGCAGTACGCCACGACGGCCTTCCCCCTGCTGGAGCAGGAGCCCGAAACTTAAAAATTAAAAATTAATAAACGCGTGAGCACATTTTTGCGTTAGCATGAAGAGTGTCAAAATTTTTTTTCATGTGTGTGCGTGAGTAAACGTGAGTGAGTAAATGTGAATGGTTGAGTAAATACGAGTGAATGAACGTGTGGTCGTCTTCATGGCACCCTACTTTTTTTTTCTAAGTATGCTTCACCCTTACAGCGAAAATGTATAAATTGAGAGAGAGAGAGAGAGAGAGAGAGAGAGAATTTATTTGATGGTATAAGTTGAGCTCTGGGTGCTTGCAATCACATTCTTGATAAAGGCCGGACCCCGGCCGAAGCGTCGAAATTAAATGTCTGTTTTTGCTTTTATATGTCTGCCTTCCTTCTTTCAATTTATTAAACACCGGATCCGAAGAATTGCGTCCTTCATATACATGTATATAGCAATTGACGGTGATCTTCGGCGGATCACCGTCTGTTGCACTGCGTTCCTCGAAGGGACATTGCCTGTGTCAAGTGAGCTCTTAAACAGCACTTTGCAATGTGGTGAATGCGGTTTAAATGATGGATCCGGGACTTCGAAGAGGTACAACGTAATGCTGACGCATTTCTCTCAGATTTACCGCTAAATCGCTACTAATTTTTTTAATTATAAGCTCTATAACGTCTGCCCATCCCGGCAATATTATCCACCTGAAGTTATGAACGGAAATCAAACTGCGGAAAAAGAGCCCCATCATTCAGTTTTTAGTTATACGTGCTAATAGTGAGTAGAGCGAGTCCAAATTATGACGCTAAATTTTGTTTCCACATTTAGGAGACAAATGCGTGACGTTGATCAAGTATAGCCCGCAAATATGCTACAAGAAGAGGCGCGCATGATAGGCTTCTGCCTGTCTTACAGAGAACCGCGTGTATAGAGACTTCTTTATCGGAGCAGTACGTGCGTCGAATGTCGAGTGTCGCTTTCCAACGGCCCGACATGTGGGTCGTCGGTTGGAAGCCAATAATTATGATTTTTAGACGCTACCGCCACTGCTTCGTGTGCTGTACGATTAATATATCAAAGTACCCTCTCTTCCTCGAGCAAGGTTTAACCGTAAATCACGATGACATATTACAACAAAGTACAAAGGTCCAGAGCCTCGTGGAAACTCAATTGAGAGCTCTCTGAGAGCAGTTTATGTCTTGCGCACGAGACGAGTGGAATAACCCAGTAAGATTCGGCAAATGATGTTCACGCGCTGACCACCTATACACCTAAGACAAAAAATACACACTTCTTTTTTTCTCAGCCGACGCTCCATTGTCTTTCTTTCGTGCCTGGTTTCGAGGCATGTTATAAGAAAGCGCGCATCCCCAATTCGCATTTATATCCTTGGCGCCGAAGCAAGATGGTGAGCATTTTTTCTTTCTTCGCAGTAAATTACTAGCTTGTACAGAGCATCTATTAACTACCAAAAGTTATTAATAAGAACGCAGGTTCGCACAGCTGGCTCACTCCCGCGCAAATGGCGTTGCCGCTTTCACTCGACATTAAAAAGAAACGCTCATACGTAGCAACAAAGTAGCAAAACAATGGCTTTAAATTATTATTTTTTCAATTAGATTTCGCTTCTTCTCAATCACAACGCTACGAATGCCACTTCACGTATAGCCTAAGAGAAGTTGAATATTTTCTGACACATGACACATACATGCCGGAGCGTAGGAAGAGAAAACTACAGGGCCTCTTTGTAAGGAGAAAGTAAATGTGCAAAATACACTGCTGTGCATATTGTGGAAGTCAGTGATGTATTCTAGTGGATTTGACGTAACCAATAGGCATGAGAAGAGCCTGCGAATAAATTTGATTGCACTTTATGTAAGTACAATTATTACCTCAGGCGTTACCTCCTTACGTCTTGTTGCCTCAGACGTGCCCCATAGGGCAGGGTTCCTGGCCTGCTTTCGTTCTTGTATATAATTTCCATTACCGGTCTGACGCGTGTTATTTCCCCTGTGAAGAAGAAGACGCGCCTCCGTCCAGCGGCATCGCCAACGCTCGGCCCGCTCTGCTCGCGCTGTTGGTCGCTGGTGTTTTTGGAGACGGTGCTCCACGCTGCCTCGCCATTCTTGGAACTCGTAGCGTCCTTCTAGGACACCGCCAATAAACATCTTCTCAATTGGTGGAGGTGCTCTTCTCACCTCCAACATTAGGCACTTTGCAGACAGTTGCCTCTATTAATAACCCTAACGTTGCTACTATACTTCAATCTGCACGACCTCCAATACATAAACACTTGGTAAAGTCCTTGACATTTTTTTTTTTTTGCTCAGTCAAAGAAAACATCGCTAGTGCCATTACATATACGTCATTCGTACACACACTTGGGAGGCATACAATTTATAGACGTTAAATCTGAAGCATCAGTTTATCCCCGGTCTTACAAGCTCCGGCCCTCATGTAATGCCTGCCACCAACGAAGCTAACAGCGTCTGAGGTAGTCTATGACGACATCTTCTTTTTGTCCCTTCCTTTATACGACTGCTAGCATACAAAGCGTTAAACCGCCCGAAAGTCCACTATAGGGATGTGCAGTATGGGGCCCTCGCCAGAGAAGCTTAGCAAAGACATTCGAATCTGCTCAAAACTATGCAGAAAAGGCTGATTTTCTGCTATTACGTATACCATTCAAATGTCACCGAGTTTAAATGTCATAAAAACCTTCTTGCCTTTAACTGCGACGCACATACACTATTATCTTGCATTTTATACAAGTTTTGTCATGCAACACCTCGCATTGAACCGTGATAAAGCTGTACGTCCTCCACTAGCCCATTCCAATGCGCATGTGTTCTCGGTTTTCGACCCAACTTCGACGGATTGAAATAGAAAAGAAGAATGTGGCAGGATATACTATACGATGCTTCTGGTTAAATAGTCACCTTCATCGACCGAAATACATTCCGTGACTTCCAAATGAATCAGTTAAGCCTGATTGCCTTGTCTTCTACCAGTATATACTGAAGTTCCAGTCGGGCCTGGTGGATTCTTTGCTTTTAGATTATCCAGGCTTCGTCTAAACGCGCAAGCAGCTTTAGGCGAGACTAGAGGAGTCGACGCGCCTGGTGGTGTGGCTCATGTGGTGTCTGAGGCATCAAGGTACAAAATTAATCGACCTTTGACGTTGTGAGCAAGGATACCGTGAGGGTGCTGAAACCTCAAGCTTTTCCTTGATTTTTCACGTTATTTGGCTTCTGATTCTTCTGACCAGACGTGGTTCTTCTCATCATGATTTTTTCTCACCAGACTATATTTCGTCAGACTTTCGGCTATATAGGTGAAACTTCTCATGTGCTCGTAAAATGCTCTATGCTCATTTGATAAGAAGTTCGCATATGCGTTTAGCTGAAGTGTGCGATTTCTTTCTATTGCTAACGCACATCGCAGCCGAGCACGTGGCCACTCTACAAGCCGCGCTACGCCAACTACACGCTGCGCTTCACATCGACACCCGTGAGTTGCGTTTGGAAACTTTCGTGTTTCTCTGATTCAGGTGGCAGACACTCGTATAATTAAGATATGGTGCTGTGATCTTGCAGACCCCGCATGGCCTTGCCGCGGGAATTAGTTGTAATATTATTGTGCGGCACTTCAACAAAGGCATGTTCCCGTATAAGCAGTATATACACTCCTGGGGAGCAATGACGTAAAGCTATTCCCAAGGTTTCTACACCCGCCGTGGTTGCTGAGTGGCTATGGTGTTAGGCTGCCGAGCACAAGATCGTGGGATCGAATCCCGGCCACGGCGGCCGCATTTCGATGGGGGCGAAATGCGAAAACATCCGTGTACTTAGATTTAGGTGCATGTTAAAGAACCCCATCTGGTCTAAATTATTCCGGAGTCCTCCACCACGGCGTGCCTCATAATCAGATAGTGGTTTTGGCACGTAAAACCCCATAATTTTTCAACTTTTCTATTCTATTTCTGCAATCAGCCCTCGACGATTGGTCAAACATTTTCCGGGCTACCCCTACTTCGCGGATCTGTCAGGCAACGGCCCGCAAACCACGAACTCTCCTCCTATGATATGACGTGAACAAAAGAAAATTAATAATTTCCGATTATACACCTCTTTGGCTGTCAGGTAAAAACGCCGCTATTGGTCAAAATTTTTTTTCGGGCTGCGCCTATTTTGCTTGGCTGTCACGGGACCTCACACAACCTCAAAAACTCGCCACGTCAAAGTGACTTGTAGAAATTAATAATTTCCGATTATACACCTCTTTGGCTGTCAGGTAAAAACGCCGCTATTGGTGAAATTTTTTTTCGGGCTGCGCCTACTTTGCTTGGCTGTCACGGGACCTCACACAATCTCAAAAACTCGCCATGTCAAAGTGACTTGTAGGCATTAAAGATGCAATAATATGGCGACCAAGGCTTATCCCCCCCCCCCCCCCCCCGCCCCCCTGAAAAGCCGGAGACTGCCAAATCAGCGCAGGAGGCGTTGGCCCTGTTCCGAAAGAAATAGAAGATGGCTGCCCGCCGATCGCTCTGGCACTGGATACTCGGAGGTGCTGGGGAGAATGATTTATTTGCATATAATAAAAAAATACCTAACAGTATAACGTTGTACAGCCCTTTCGGCCACGTACACAACATCCCTCTGCCAACTCATATTCGCCGAGGATCCGCCTATGCGGCATTTTTTTTTTTTTGTACCTTCTCTTGCACGCCGCCTCTATTTTCGACCACCCACAGCAAGTTAAGCAAGGGGAAGCGGACCAATCGCAGACGCCGTCACCACCCTCCTCATCCGGTTATCTACTTTCCCTGCGCTAGCTCGGCCGCACCAAATCCCCCTCTCCCCTTCAGCGTGCTCCTCGCTTTTTGTCAGCCAATTAGATAAGAAAAACCAGTCAGGGTAGGTAATGATATTTGCTTTGAAAGCATGCAAGCAAAAGTGACCTCCCATAAACAAGCAGAGCGTTTGATTGGACTGTCGAAACAACGTTGCGGGTCCCCACCCGATCGTTGCGTCGGCAATTACGTTAGCTTGACGTCAGGAGGTTGGAATAAAAACACGTTGGAATAGTTTTACTTATAGGGCCCCTAACAGATCGCGAGAAATCACTAATTAGCCCGCGCGTACGTCTCATAACCACATTTTGTTTATTGCTTATCTCCGTGGTCTGTTCCAAAAAATTGAGCACGCCACAGTAATTACCATAGCTGTGAGTGAAGTGGCGCTGTTCTCGGTGTGATAGCGCGCCCCAAGTGTATAGACGGCTTTGCGGGCTATAACATTTTGAGCGCTTGCACAATACCCTTTGCGCAAAAGGCACGCTGGCCTCCCGTGAAGAGCCCTGCGACGATAGGCGACATTCTTATAGTGTGCATATAGCTATAAGGTGCTTTGCTGTGTTGTTTTCTCTTATTTTTCTAAAAATGAGTGCTTTATTTCTATTTTTTGCAAGGCATGAGTCGTCAAGCTTTTGAGTAGCTCACCCTAAAAAAATAAATTATGGGGTTTTACGTGCCAAAACCAGTTCTGATTATCAGGAACGCCGTAGTGGGGGACTCCGGAAATTTGGACCACCTGGGGTTCTTAACGTGCACCTAAATCTAAGTACACGGGTGTTTTCGCATTTCGCCCCCATCGAAATGCGGCCACCGTGGCCGGGATTCGATCCCGCGACCTCGTGCTCAGCAGCCCAACACCATAGCCACTGAGCAACCACCGCGGGTTGCTCACCCTAAAGTGTTTTGGTAAATTCATTGAAGCTATACCAGTGAGTTCTTCAAACAACAAACAAGAGTGTCCTTCGTTGCCGGCGTTGCAGTGGGCCCCGTACGTGATATACGTGAAGGACGAGTATGGGCAAGACAGGGTGTGGGGAATCTCCGGAGCACTCATGGGAAACATGACGCAGTCTATGGGCCTCCGGTAAGTTGCGGTGCAGCATTTCGCATGTATTCCACGTGCAAGGTTCTAGATACAGTGCCCATGACCATGCCACGTTTTGTTCTGTGCCGCCGTCTAAATAAATGTCTCACTGGGAAGAATAATTATTTCCGAGTTACCTTGTATGTATCTTTTTTCTGGTGCAAACACACTTGCTTTGCGCTCCTCGCTACAGCTCTCCGCTCGTCTTTAACGAGTCCTTCATATTGATACATGCATTCATACTTCACCTCATGCTTCACCTCATACTGCCAGCCCATCCTCCGCTGCTTCTTCATTTTGCTTTCCAAATACACTGGTGCCTGTTTTCGGCCATGAGCATCTCCGCTGGTCCTTTCATTTTCCAGTCCTTCGGTCAAAATCACACGGACACGGCTGAAAACTCGGTGAACGTGAAGCTCCCATCTATACGTGGTGGCGGAAGAACTATACAGAGTTATTTACTCTCCCTTCTATTCAACTGTTAATCTAGTCGATTGTTCGGTTTCTGTTTATTCGTCTACTTCATCTAACTCCTATGTTTATTCTAATTATCTGTTTATTCACCCGTCTGCACTAATCATTCGACCAGCTGTTATTTGTATCTACTTTCGGCGCAATTATATTCCCATGCTTCTCCTTTGCTTGCCTCGACCATTCTGCATAATGAAGCTTGCTTTAAGTTGCCTGTGGAGGTTCAGGTGTTAATCCCACCCATGTATTCGTAGATTTCTTTATTTGTCGTGCTGTCTTGCACATCTAAATAGGCCTGTGGAAAGTCCTATGAATAATTTCAGTACTAAAATTGTTGTCTCATACCAGACTAGTGAGATTCGAATACAGAACACCCATATTGCAGCTCAGGTCGCACCAGTGTTTTGTAGGCGAGAATCTTTAGGTCAGGCCGTGCTAAGGCTATATTAAGCCAGACCTCATTTGTATGTTTTCTTTTTTTTTACCACAATTGTGGCGCAGCCAAAGGACGTGGGCGAAATATCCGACATAAAGCGAAGTTACGATACAGTTGTGCGCGAGTTTGGTGAGGTTCTTTAAGATCCTTGTTATTGTGTCTATAAAGACGGAGAAGCGCGGAAAGCGTCGGCAACACCTCTGCGCGTTGCCTTGTTGATGTTGCTACAATTTATTTCTCTCTCGCTCTCATTTTCTCTTTCTCTCTCTCTCTCTCTCTCTCTCACGCGCACTCTCTTTCTATCTCCCGAACATAAAGTGCGACGCTCCGCGAGGTGGCTGCTAGGCAACGCAGTGGCAGGCAGCACACATGACGGCCGGCTTAAGTAGCTCCGCTGTTAAATATATATACTGCTTAACCAGCGTTCGCTACTGGGGCAAACTTTCGGCATAAACAACTCGCTTGCGCGTCCACTTTAACAGCAGGCCACATTGCGCCTTTGAAACGACCTTCTAGTCTATTTCGTCTTGTTCGTCAGTTTGTCGATAGAGAGACCGTTGACTCTGTTTAAAGGCACGAGTTCCAGCACTGCACGTAACCTGACGGTGACCGAACCACCCAAGCATACATGTGTTATATACTTGAGTATAAAACACACACACACACACACACACACACACACACACACATATATATATATATATATATATATATATATACGCGCGCGCTTGGGTGGTTGAGTTACCATTAATTACCGCTAACGTAGGTTACATCTAAAGGCCTATTGAGCAATAGCTTTTAAAAGTAACCGCCGTTAGCAGATAACGGTCACCGCGAACCGCTCCTCGGAGTTTGCCTTCGAATCACCAAATGACTTGTGTCCTGCTCAGAAACTGACGAATGGAATTTTCTTTTATTCAAGGTACGTTGTGAAGACACCCGCCGACAACCAGTGGGGGTACCGGATGCCCAACGGATCGTGGGCAGGCATGCTGGGAGACTTGCACAGAAATGTAAGCGGTATGCGCGAAGCTTTACACGTTTTCTCGTCTGCCTCGTTTACTCCTTGCAAAGTCAATCAGGCCCCAAGGAACTTTCTTAAGTAACTCGCGCTCATGCCTCGCGGACGCCCGCCGAGAAGTCCGGATGAAAGTGCGCCGTCTCCAGTGAGATGTGCTATTGCCATGTGTTCGCATGGTCCTTACGACAGGCAGGTCTACTCTTCTTCTGCTGATCTAGGTCAGCCAGTGATGCGCGAGCTTCCTGAAATGTTTAGTACATGTGCAAGTATGTACAAGTATAAGTTATGTATAAGTTAAAGTGCACCTTTCTTACAGTACATGTATAAGTAATTTTGTAATAGCCCTTTAATGCACTGTAAGAAAGGTGTTTCGCGTCAAATATAATCAGGAGATTCTCTCTCTTTCACTGCCAACAGGAGAGATCTTACATTCTTCCCTGAAAAACGCCCTCGTCTTCTGCGCTTCCTTTGTCAACGCTTCGTAATTTATAAACCGGAACTAGAGAGATTCGTATTTAGCAGATTTATCGAATAAACTTAGTGCACATGGCAATATATTTTGTATAAGCAGAAGTGCTACGACCACAGCAAAATGCAAAATTTATTAATTTATTTGCAGGAGAGCGAGCTTGCCGTGGGACCTTTTGTGATAACGGCTGGAACTGCTTCACATTTTCCGAACGGCTACATCTACATGATTGATACATTCAATTTTATGTGTGGCATCGAGCACCCGTTCACTACTGAAATATTCACCAGGATCTCAAAATTTGACATTCAGGCAAGTACACGAATTCTCTGAAGCGCCTTCTTACACAACCTAGGAGCAAACCTAAGAGGTACGAATAAATAGTTGATATCAGTGCCTATTGAAATAAAACTGGTCGAGCACAGAAACACCTGCTCATTTACACAATGGTTTCGTACCTTTTTTCCAAGGGCGTGGCCGGGGAGTGGCACGCTACACACGTGCCACCTCCCCCCCCCCCTCTCCCTCCCAAATTTTTGTGCACCAGGCATACCTGGCGTAGAACGACGTGCGACAACAGCCACCTACCTATCCTGCCCCTTTCCCCCGGTCAAGTCCGAATAAGTTCAAGTTCAAGTTTATTCATCAACGATGTCAGTTTTACAGAGAAGTGCATACATAATTAGTACATACACAGGGAGTCCCAAAGTTAGAAACTGTCAGGGGGACTCCCATACATAAACAAAATAAGAAAACGAGATATAGATCAAGCATTGGTTATACATCAAGCATTGATCAATATTCAAGTGAATCAATAATCATCAAGCAAAGTCCCCGCACTCCACCCCCCCCCCCCCCCCGCTTCTCCTCCGCCCCCTTCCAAAAAGAAATTCGTGGCCCTAGTCCATCGTGGAAACACGATGGACTAGGGCCACGTTTCAATGACTTTCGAAGTCCTGCATTTCGACTGCAAAGATCGTCGGTAATGCATACCAAGATGAAAGCTCAGTCAAATGGACATTGTCTGAATGTATCAGTCAGCTCAAGCCTGCGGAAGGCTACGAAGAAAAGGCAGTGTGTATGGCAAATGAAAGCTGGCAAATAATATTGGATGGATGCCTTTTTGCGAGCTTGCATACAAAATACTACAGCGAAAATACGCTTCTCCGCGGCCTTACTGAATTCGGCTATCTTTAGCGATTCATTCTCCTGGCTTGTGCTCGAATATATCTGCTTGAAAAATCGCTAATAAACACCCGCCAAAAATAATCATTTACCTCACGAGGCAATATACTGAATACGTACATGCCTAATGACAGCGTGTTTGTTTTTATTGCGATAGCAATAATAAGGACACTCCGTCGTCGTCGCCGTGAGGTTCCATATAAAGTCCAAGAGCGATAAAATCGTCGCCGCGCGCCGTATGCTACATGTGCGAGCGACGCACATACAGCGCGCGAGGGACGCGCGCTTTCACGGAGAGCGAACGCACGGCGGAGAGTTGCAAACGCGATATCTCCGTCGCGCGAAAGCCCATGGGGGGATGGAAGCGAGGGAGGGAGGGCGCCGTTGTGCTCCGGAACCAACTGCGCATTTAGCGACCCGGCGCAAGGGATTCGGCGATTCAATCTCGCGCGCGGAAGGAGGAAAGTGGGAGGGCCGCGCGGGAGGGAGGGGGTGCGGCTTCTACTCTGCCATCAACTGTGCACTTGTACTTTGCGCTGCTGCGAGCTGTTCTTATTACGCTTCGCATCGGGGCTAGCTGTCGCGCGCTTGGAGGGGGCCGCGACCCCACCCTCTTGCTCAGCTGCTCCAAGCCGATCTGTGCAGCGCGCGCAAGTGGAAGATTGGGTCCGGCGCGCTCTTACACCGTCATTCAAGAACAAGCGCCTAATTGTAGAGTACTCGTAAATGGTTCATCTAGGCTTCTTATAATTGGATGCAGTGTAACTGTATTAATACATCGAGCTTCTTTAAATTCACTGGGGCTGCATGCGCCGGGAGAATGCTGCGCCATCAAATGATTTTTAGGAATGAAAATGAATATTTATTGCTGTATGCCTTACAATGGTTGCCATACTTTCAGCGAAAACGCGGGCACAATAGCTCACAAATGTGTCTTAATTCACAATTACAATCTAAAGTGTTTCCTTGGTGACTTGTGTACTGGGATTGTCTTTTCTTCAGTCAGTTGGTTTGACGATTTACAAGGAGTATTCCCAAAACTTCTCGATTTGCGGATGGCCGTCGTCAACACCTTCAGGCAGCTCAAGATGGGAGCGCGTTGTAAATAGGGCTGCACTGCTCTTTCAAGAACTTCTAGTACATTCCTGCGGGCAGGTCGGAGGCTTTACGAAATAAAAACGCTTTATTTATTTATATTTATTTTATAAATACTGAATCACCATGCGAAGAGTCTCGGGTGGTAGTGACTGTCTACACACATTGCATTGTCATTGCAAACATTGTCACTTTAAACATGTAAAAAAGAAGTTAATGAGAGACCGTCCGCAGTCCACTACTGTGCTACTGAGCTGACCGAGTAGCGCATCCGGACTACGATCTCCAGATGCTAATGTCCATTTAGACTGAGCTTTCCGCCGCTCAGTTTATACCAATGTCTTGACTAGGCTGTATCTTCAGGACCGCAGCGAACCTTAAAATGCGCTCGTGCTGCTCAGCGCAGCGCGCTTGCTCACGACCAAGCGTTTTGTACAGTGTCGTATGAAAGTGATAGACCGCACGAACCTTCGCTCGCTGCTGCCACGCGCTTGCTCGCGCCAGCGTTTTGACAGTGGTTGTCTGCGGTCATCGAATGTGATCTATTCATGTCTGCCTGTGCGCGCTCACACCATGCTTGTTAATTCAGTTAGTAAGCGAATGTGTCCTAGTTTATGCAGCTGATAAAACTACTGCCCTTACTCCGTCTAGCCTCTCTACTAATTTGCTATCGCAATTGATGCTTCGCCTTTCGGGCAGAACTGGTGGTGGTGGTGAACAACTTTTATTTGGTCCAGCAGGGTTTAACGCGATCGGGCCTAGATCTCCTCCGTGGGGAGGGTGAGGTTTTGCCTCAACACCACCTCGCGGGCCTGCTGGACGGCCCAAAGCTGGTCGTCGAGGCTGGAGCTGCGCACAGCGGCGATCCACCTTGACGGAAGAGTCTCGGGTATAGTGACTGTCTTATCGCCTATAATCTCCCATAAGATGTGATTTATCGCGGCCGGGGCCCGTCTGCAGATCTCGCATATATTTGTGGTGTATACCTCTGGAAAGATCCTGTTTAACTGGGCTGGGTTGGGGTAATAAATCGTCTGTAGCTGGCGCCAAGCGGCTGTCTGCTCCCTGTTAAGCTTGGCGTGAGGTGGTGGAAGTGTTCTTCTGGAGTTGAGGTCGTGTAAGGCTTTCCTGATTTCCGCATCACTGAACTCCTCGTCTAGCTGAGGATTATTCCTCCCCGTGTAATCGCTGTGGTGGGTCGTCGGGCGTTGAGGGAGCTACTTGTCCCTGAGCGTCTCTAACCACCGCGCGTCAGCCGGCTGTCGCCGTTTCGCTATGGAGAAGTTTCTGGAGGTTATCCTTCTGGTGAAATTTGCTTTTAGTGTCATCGAGGAGGTATCTGAGGAGTTTTCACGTCTGGCCATTGTGGAGCTGACCATCAGCGGGATTGCAGACTTCATCCCATTGCTGGTGACTCAGAGTCCGACAATGATCCTCTATTTGCCTGTTAATCTCGGCAACTTTCTTGCGTAATCTGCGGTTGTGCCACTGTCCCTTCCATCTGTTTTGTATGGATGACTTTGCCTCAATGAAATGTGCGAGCCGGCCGTCCATTCTTTCCGTTGCTATCTCTGTGACAGTGTTCTGTGCCACCTCCCTTGCGTCAGCGACGAGCTCGGTCATCCATGCCTCTTTGTCTGTGATTTGTTCCTCCTTTCTATTAGTCTCTCTGTGTTTTCGGAATTTTTCCCAATCCGTTCACACAAACTACTTCGGCTGCGGGGGGATTTCGGATAGCGAGGGTATTATTATTTCAACGACCACGTGATGGCTGCCTAGATCATCTGTTGTATTGCGCCACTCGGCTATTTGTATGCACTTTGTCAAAGATAGGTCAGGCGTGGTGTCCCTGTAGACTGACTTTTCCGTTCTGGTTGGGATTCTTGGGTCAGTTATGATTACAAGGCCGAGTTCTTGTATGCCTTGGCATAGCCGTTTGCCCTTGACCGTATTATAGCCATATCCCCATGTGGTACTTGGAGCACTGAAGTCCCCACCAATTACTATCGGATTTTGGCCCGCAAGGTCCATAGCTCTCTTGAACAGGGAGAGGACGCGCTGCCGCCTGTTTGCAGGGTTGCAATATAGATTAAGGATAAACAGACTGCAGCGCCGCCTTTGATCGGGGATAATTTCCACTAGAATATGGTCTGTTTTGAGGTTCTTCATATAATGGATTACCGCTACCAATCCCTTCTTTATCAGGGTGGTAACCCCCCTGTCATTTAACTGTGTTTGTGTGTGTGTGTGTGGGGGGGGGGGGGTCATTTCCCTATACCAGGGCATCGAAGCGGACGTCCCTACCGTTTCTTGCAGCATTATTATGTCAGGCTTAATTTGCGCGGTTCGGACATATTGTCGAAAGACGCTTTTTTCTCGGACTAAATCTCTGCAGTTCTATTGCCAAATTGTGAGATATTTATTGTTGTCGGCCATGATGGGTGAGCAAATGGGAAAAGATTGGTTTAGGTGTGCTCTGCGTCGGGTCCCCCGTCATGACCTCGGCGTGTGGCTGCGGTGCGACATGCAGTTGATTGGCTTAGCATGGGTGTCACACCTGCCTTCCATTCCTCAATATTTGCTACCCTGACGGTTCACTCTGCGATGGCAGCGTGAACGCTGCCTATTGCCTTTTGAATTTCTAGTAGTGTATCCTTGATTTCTGATCTACCTTGCGCTACCTTGTCATTCTGCGATTGTATCGCTCTTTTCTTAGTGGCTTGTGGTCGGTTGTCCGTATCTGCTCCGACCACTGGCTCACTAACTGGCCTGTCTGGGACTCTGGTTCGATCTTGTTTAAGTTCTTGGATTTATTTTGCCAGTTGTTGAACGCGTTCCTTAAGTCTAGCATTCTCACGTTGCATTTCTAGCAGCGTTTCCTTATCGCAACTATTTTAACCGGTAGTAGAAGCACCCGAGACTCTCCGTTTCGGCTCCCCCTTGACCGCATCTGCCAAGCTCACCTTGTCTGTTCCGCCGTCTTGGTGTAGCCTGGACCTGGATCTTGATCGCCTTTTGTTGGTGGTCACGCTGCGTGACTAGGATCATCCCCTGTATCACCCCCTGGATCGCCTTTTGGACCTGCCCCTGGATGTGGACCTGGATGTGGACCTGGATGTGGACCTTGATGTGGACCTGGATTTTGCCTCTGGGATTTCATATCTTGGGATCCTTGGGTTGAGTGGATGGTAGTTTCTAGGGTTGCCAGCTCCATGTCATCTTCCTGTCTTCGCTCCCATCTTCTCCTCCTGACGATATACGGCGTTTTGAAGCGCGATCGACACACCTTGTCCGCCGTGGGATGCGTTCCTCCACACAGACTGCAGCAAGGGGTGGGTGCATCGGTGTTCTTGACTTGGGTTCCGGGCTCCACAGCCCCGACAAATCTTGTCATGCGGAGTGGGGCAAACGACCATTCGGTGTCCCAGTCTTCCACACTGGTAACAGACATCGATCTGTTTCCTGTATAGGGCGCAGCGTAGGATAGTTGCTCCGTATTGCACCAGCGTTGGGTACTCGTAGGCCCTCGAAGGCTACGATGACTGTGGTCGTGTTGCCTAACCTCTTCGCTGCCACGGCCATCGGATTCCGTGAGTTTACAACCTTCTCCTCGATCGTTCTTGCGTCATCTTCTAGAGGGATGCCTCCGATGCCTCCGATCCCCCCCTTGGTCATGAGGTTTAGTGCCGTTCCGTAGGAGTTGACTTCGTACAGCTGGCCGCCGACCCGGAGTCTCTTCATTCGTAGATATATGTCCACGTTGTTTGCGCTGGGCGTACTAATCACGATGATGTTTTGCTCTAGATTCGGGCGAATGGTGACCGTCGCACGATCTTCCTTGGGGATTCCCGTGGCTTGGAAGATGACTGCCGTAATGGCCGATACTCAAATCTTGGATATATTAAGCCCACTTTTCGGGCGAATCACCACTTGGCGTCAGTCCGTGGGGAGATGAGGCATCTTCTCGTCTCTTAGAATTGCGTTGTAGTGCACATTAAAGAACCCCAGGTGGTCAAAATAATCCGGAGCCCCCCACGACGGCGTGCCTCATAATTAAAACAGGTTTCGGCACGCAAAACCCTATGAAGAAGAAGAAGAATTCTTTGCTTAGCGCCTTTGGGCGTTCCGCGCGGGTCAGATACGAGCGAACCGGCGGGCACGGCTGACCCGCTCTCGTATTTGGCATTGACATTCTTCGTTGGTGCCTGCCGGGATTTGGCTGTTCGCCACCCGGCATCTTCAGTTAAATCCTCGGGGTCGACATCTTCCCCCTCAACTTCAATTTCCATCAGGTAAAACTCAGGACGCCGAGGCGCGGCTGCATGACGGCGAAATACGGGAACGCGCTGTCGGGCGAAACTGCGATTTTTTATTTTACTATGACTTCTAGTACTGAGTACTTCTTTTTGTCTTTCTTGGGCAACCAACGAGCCCTTGCTTGTTTCCTTTCTGCACACTCCGCTTTAATGCGGTCCTTATGCTCCCCAGGTAAACCTTTCTCTCACCAACCCACAGCGCTAATATTACACGTCAGTGCCACATTTTTTTTTATAAGACAAGAGCGCCTCCCATGCAATGAAACACGCAAACCACAACTAGTATACTGGAGCCTCAATGTCGCTCACCCTGTTTTCTCTCTGCGCAGATGTGGGCCCTGATGATCGTGTACATGACACTGCTAGCATTCGTCAGCCTTCGTCTTCTGTCCGCAAACGAGCAACGGCGCTCCACAGCGGGCTTTCTCGAACGATTCGACAAGTGGAACGACATGTTCTTCCTCTATTTTTCCGGTCTCATGCAGAGAGGTATTCGATGACCCTTTTACGCCGTACGTTATTGAAGCAAAGCACATTTTCTCAAAAGGAAATTGAACCGCTTGTGCTAACAACATTCATTATAGCCCTTAACTGCTGTGGTTGGTGAACCTTCAAGTCAACTAACGTAACCCGCCGCATGAACACAGCAAATATAGAAACAGCGAGAATGTCACTCGTGTGCATTTGACGTCACAAGAGCACGTTGGTCTTATAGGAATTGTATTGTGCGCGACAACGCGAAGATTGTTGCTTAACAGCCAAACGTGTTTAGGGCGACAGAATCCATCAAAGCGCAGTTAAATCAATGTGAAGGAACAAAATAACGTTGCGTTCAGTTTCAAAACAGCAGAGCTGTTTTCTCCAATTCCACGTAAAAATGCATGACTTAGAAAACAGCGTGGTAAATGAAATTCATATACTATTTTGACTTAACGGTGGAAATCGTGAAAATAGTGCGAAATTCGTCTTTGAGAGTGGTAAAACATAATCATTCGGATATACAGGGTGTTCATTTTTAAGGCTTAGGGAATTTTTAGAAATCGACTGTTGCAGGTAGCATAATTCTTATCATCGAGCTGGGTTATTCGATGAGGCGGACATTAGTAGCATGTTAAATCGAAACACATATTCAACTAATTAACAAATTGCACGAATTAACTTCTTAGAGTAATTACTTTACGACACATATTGTATTTGACGAATTGTAGCCGGTGAGCTTGTCAGGCATATCCACTTGGAATGAATTTCCATAATGACACCAGTTTGGCGATATGCGCCATCAAACTCGCCGTAAAAATGCACTGTTGTTCCACTTACTTGTTTACCAAAATGCTGTTTTATACATTGAAACACAAAGGTAACTGGAACGCCCATGTATTTCGCCCCACACTTTGGGAAATAATATCTCGAAACTGGTGTAATCCTGGAAATTCATTTCAAGTGTATGCGTCTTGCAAACTCACCGGCTACAATTCGTGAATTGCAATATGTGTCGTAAAATAATTAACTAAGACGTTAACTGGTCAATTTTTGTTAATTAGTTGAATATGTGTTTCGATTCCTCGTGCTACTAATGTGCGCCTCTCCGAATAACCCAGCTCAACAATAAGAATTATGCTAATTGCCACGGGCGATATTTAAATATTCCGTAAAGCTTAATTTTGAACACCCGGTATACGCAAAGGTAAGATCGTTGTTTACTTCTAAGCATAACAGATGCTAGGATAAGTAACAAAGTATGTAGATGTGATAGGCATTCGTAAGGGGACTTTTAAATAATCAGTGTTGTCAAAGTTGGAAAAGTAATCCCCTCATGGTGGGTAATTACCCACAAAATTATCTTCAGGAAGCAGAAACCATCGCTCCGTCTGAGGGTTTCCATTGTTTATTTTTGCTTTGCGAGTGTGACTAAGAGTCCCAGGGCCTCGTCAAGCAAAGCTGTATGTCTTTGTCTTGATGCATCCGGGAAGTTTTATTAATGTCCAAATAAACAACTAATAAGTAATTATTATTTAACAGATAAGAGATAAAAGATAAGAGAGAGAGAGGAATACCACGAGAGATAAGATCCTCGTGGTACGCACCATGAATCCACCGCTTCTAACCAGATATAACTTAACATGCGATCATCGATAAATAATCTTAAAGGGGGCCCTGAACCTTCCCTCAAGCTCGGTGAAAAAGTCACAGGCCTGCACGGCACACGCAGCACAGTCACAGCGTAAGCTGGTGGAGCGGCTCAAGAGTAGCTCCAATTTGGGCACCACGCACAACAGGCTCTTCGCTGCAGTCTGTTCGCCTCGTTTTCACGAGAACGATCTAACTGTCCGTCCGGCGTCGACGGCTAGCTGCGGCTTGTAATGCTCTCTCCACAGTCTGCTGAGCCCGATCAAGCCTTACAACTTACATGTCGGGTGCGCCGCGTTTGCAGGCACCTTAACTAGATGGCGCCACCATATTGGCGGAGGCTAGGCAGCTCGAGAGCGCGTTGATTGCGCGCCTCGTATGAATCGCATATCGTCGTCTGTGCCTGCGGACGCTGCGTTTGCAGGCATTTTACCTAGATGACGCCAACATACTGGCGGAGGCTCGAGTAGTCTCACCTTGCGTTTGCCTTAGGGTATTTTCTGCGGCCCGATAGCAAGCGCTTGCGTGGCTCAGTGGTAGAGTATCCAGCTCCCACGCAGCGGGCGCGGATTCGATCCCGGCGGGAATCGGGCACGTTTTTCGCGTTTCCGGCGACAGCGGTTACGCGGCGGACGCCGGCGGCGGCATCATCGCGACCCGAAACGGCTATTGGAATGAGACCATAACAGCTTACGCCGTAATACGCTGTAAAAATACAGTCCGCGGATAGCATACTCTGCTGTGAACATCTCAGCCAAGTTTCACAGTCGTGCGCGGCGCGTGGAACTCGTAAGCGGAGCGTGAAGTCACCTTTCTCTCAAACGCTCTCTTTTTCTGGGCGTTTTATTTCCTCATAAAGCATCCGGAAAACTCGGCTTCTATTGATCAATAGCTGTCATCAATGAAGAAGGGTGTTTAGATCAGTGCGCTTCTTCCTGCTGTTACTGTGTATATTTATTGACGCAGTTTAGTAAACAGGCTGAAGTAAGCAAAAATCTGCTTTATAATTTCGATAATAATTACGTACTTCTGGAAGAAGCTGCGTAGCAATTAAGCCTTAGCCACCCGGCTTATTTCGCTAATTTCGACTAGTTTTGAACACTCAGCAAGCCTCGAACCACGCGAAACTTAAGGTCAGACCTCACGCACGCTTGCAAGCGCGCACTCACCGCTGGCGGCTCCTGGTTAGACGCCTTGGCACACTTCGCTTCGAAATGAGTTATTGATAGCGCTTTAAAATGCCGAGTTGGATGCGGATTCTATCCGTCGGTCAAGCTGGCGCAGCACAAAGCGTGGTCCGCACTACGTAGCAAAGCCAGACAGGAACATAGGAGCGCGAGTGCGCGCTCTAGCTCTGTCGTCCACAAAGCAAACGCTCCAGTTGCATGTAACTGCGGTCTCCTACGTAGCATAGATACCGCGGGGTGCCGCGAAAAGTCTACTGGCTCAGTGCACTGGGGCTCGCCGAGGGCAGCCGCGTTTGACGCGTTGTAGGCGCCAGAATCGGAAATAGTGGCGTCTACGTAAACATCCAAAATCAAACTTGAACTGCACGCCACGATGACGTTCAGTAGACAGAGCATTGCAGGCGCCCTAGATAGGTACACCCCGCTCCGCTACAACGCCGTAGCCTTTGCAGTGCAAATCATTGAAGGAACGGAAGCACCACGAGCGGTGTGTTTGATTGCCAATAACTCCGCTTTTGGTGAACGCATTGAATATCTTTTTGCGGCAAAGTATTTCTTAAGTAGTTAGAGTTTATTTAAAATGCATTTTTAGACTTCGATAAAACGTGGTTCTGGGTCCCTTTAGCAATCTACCCGTCGGCCTATCCGTCTTAGTATGCAAGCAGGGGCAACCGGTTCCTTTAGAGACGCGTCTGAAAGTTTTTTAAGTGGCTCAGGCGACTTTAGTTAATGTCGCGGAGAAGCGTCCAGCTTAACTCTCTTATAAGTATGCGGTAAAGGAGTAAGAGAAACATTTCTCCCGTGTGAACGAGTTCTGTTTGTGTTCTGTTGTACGAGTTTCATACGCCTGTCACACCTTGCGCAGCCACCTCTCATCGCGAGGGCGACAAGAAGAGTGTCCCGTTCCATGGCCTGCTGTGGCTGTGGCTGGTGTGCAGCTTCTTCGTAATGAACTTCTTCACGGCCAACATGAGCGCTAGCCTGATGGTGAAGACCGAGGCGCCGCGCATACGCACCGTGGCTGACGTGCTCCGGACGCCTGACAAACGCATTCTGCTCTTCGCAGACAGCGGGTTTACCGACCTTCTTATGGTACGCGCACATGGTCCAATTAACAAGCGTACTAGTTTATGATCTGTAATTGTCGCAATGCAGTGGCATGCAAATTTACGCTGTGTAATCTGTACTGTTTAGAGCGCTTTCATTCAAGTTTAATCCCATCTTGCGTCACTGACCATTAATCGTTTGTTCCTTTCACACCTAATTAAGTGCTTTCGAACTGTTCTCTTTCATTGCCGTAATCCGGAAATCAAGTTCCACAGGCGAAACCGCGCCTTTCTTATTATGCCTGGACTCTGTCAGAGAACGTTCCTCGGCGGGTGAGCGCAACGGGACCACATTGATTTCCCCTTCTGGGGATGGGATTCCTCGAGTGTTGGACAAGTCAACCGGGCGCACTGGTGGTTAATTTTTTTGCGTTTCTTACTCTGTCTTTAAACGTGAAAGGTGCCCGCGAATGCACGCAAAAGTGCCTCGAGCGGCAAGTCGCGCGGCAAATTTGCGTGTATTCTCGGGCTTCTTTCACGCTCAGAAAAACACGTTTAGAGTAGCACGTATTGAGCAACAGAAAGCTGTATCGGGAGTGTTTCGTGTTGCTCTACAATTTCCTCATTGACACTTTTCATCTAATTATATTAATCGAGAAGTTTATTAATTAATTCAGACTAATTATGTAATCAGACGGAATGCAAAAAAAAAAAGAAACTCGGGGTAGCTTGCACAAGTGGCGCGAGGTTGAAGACACAGCAGAGCTGATCGGTTTCCTATAGCTGGTCCTGGCTATACGAAGTAATGCTAAGTTATACGAAGTAATGCCAAGTGATGCTAAGTTATACGAAGTGTATAAGCATTTCCTCGTGGCCCGT
Organism: Dermacentor silvarum; assembly: GCF_013339745.2. Classification (NCBI taxonomy): domain Eukaryota; kingdom Metazoa; phylum Arthropoda; class Arachnida; order Ixodida; family Ixodidae; genus Dermacentor; species Dermacentor silvarum. Next base: position 26,867,021 of record NC_051157.2, read on the forward strand.
GGCATCGCGGAACGCCTCGTCAAACACTTGCAGTCCGAGCACACGTAGGGGAAGTAGTGCGAAAGCTATGCACAATGCATGGAAGGAAGGAAATCAACTTTATTAAAGGTCCTGCAGGCCACGAGAGCTTTGGGGCTCTCATGGAGCTTCCTGGCGGCGTCGTGGACCTGCTGGACGGCCCAGAGTTGGGGAGCGAGTTCTTCGCTCCGGATTGCTTCTTCAAACTTGCGCTTGTCCGGTTCGAAGTTTATGTGAGCTTGCGAGCACGGCCAGAGTAAATGATAGACGTTAAGGGATGTATTACAATTGGTGCAATAAGACTTGTCGTAGAGCTCAGGCATGTAGTGGTGTAGTCTGTTTTGCGTGGGATATGTGTCTGTAGCATTCTGAGAGTAACCGCTTGAGCTCGAGTGAGCATGCGGTGTGGCGTGCTAAACTGTCTACGTTGTAGGTAGTAGTGTTTAGTGATTTCATTGTATGTAGTGGGGGCGTCCTTGTTCTCCGAGTGGTCGGGTGAAGCCGCGTGGTCTGTAAGCGCGCGCGCAGCCTCGTGTGCCGCCTCGTTAAGGTTGCGGACGTCGCCGATCTTTGGTCCTAAGTGTGCCGGGAACCAATATATGACGTGGTGCTTAATCTCTGCATGGGCGGCGCGCAGCTGACGACACGCCGGGATGACGTCACGGCGCATGCGCAGTAGCACGCAGTTGGTGGGAGCTCGGCCGAGCCACCGCCAGAGGCGCCTGCTGCAGTCACGGACACCGCGAGCGTTCGGCGCTAATGCGGGGAAACGGAGAAGCGCGGATGGCGTCGGCAGCACCTACGCGCGTTGCCTCGTTGGTGCTGCTACGATTTGTTTCTCTCTCCCTCTCGCTCTCATTTTCTTTCTCTAACCCGAGCATAGCACGCGACGCTCCGCGAAGTGGTTGCTAGGCCACGCATTGGCAGGTGGCACACATTACGGCCGGCTTAATCAGCTCCGCTGTTAAAAAAAATAAGCTGGGTACCTCCAAGCGACGACAAACAACATTACCTTGGTTTTGTCCAGCTACTTAGCATTTGCATATATTTTTAAAGTTTGGCCCAAGTTAGGTGAAATACCCTGCATATCCCCAAGCGGTTATCTTGGGTGTGCCTAGATATGCATATCCTGATAGCGCTATCGTTTCAGCTCGGATGTCCCAGTCGAGAAGGCTGAAGTTCGAGAACTTGCGATGCTCATTTACTCAATATTGCAATAGCAATTATATAGACACCCCAGGCACATTTCCGCCATCAGCGTCGCCGTGATGCTCTGTTGGAAGTACAACTGCGATAACATCGCGACCGCGCGCTGCATGTTGTAGCTGCGAGGGAAAGCTTGCGAGAGTCAGTAGAGAAGGATAGTGACTTGATGTGGCCGCGTCTTCTCGCGTGCACAAGAGCTGAAGCGGGAAGATGTGCGCGCGCTCAGAAGTGGAAAGGGGGGCAGGTTAGTGCGCATCTCGTCTTCGACTGCGGCTGCGGCGGCTGAGCACGCCAGCGCGCGCGCCCTGTCTTGGAGGTAATCTGCTTTGGTTTCGAAGGCTGTGCGGCCCGAGATATGGGGTGGATTCGCGCGCGCTGTGTTCTCGCGCGCCTAGTTCGCATTAAAGCGAGAGGCAGCACGAAGGGGAATTCACTCGCCACTGCTGCTGCTCCTCTTCATCACGCCAGCATGCTGACAGCGATTGCCCTGGGTCGATGAGTGAGATGTGTTCGTGTTTACCTGTGCGAGCATGCCAACGTGCTTAATAATTTAATTAGTAATCAGATGTTTCAGCAGTTACCGCAGCTGATAAAACTACTAACTTTACTTCATATAGCTGCTTAATAATTTGGTACCGCAACCAATGCTAATCTTTCGGGCGATACTGTGACTTTCTTATTTATTTATTTACGTATACCTTACTTTACTTACCTTACCTTAATTTATCTTAATTTAATTTACTTACTTAGTTACTTTTACGTTAACTTACTTATTCTTGATGCTGTTACATATTGCTACGAGGCGCTGCAGTATAGCGAACGATGATGACCGGACGGACGAAGACGACAATCGCCGATAGACGCACGCACGGGCCTCATCTTACATGTATGCCTGTCTTCTGTCCGTTGTATATATATTGTAAATATATTGCCAAGCGTATTTTCCCCCGTAGCAATAGGCTAGCTGAAACCCAGCGCCATCTACACGTCTTATGAAACACACCCTCAAAAGCCTGCCCTGCACCGAAGAAAGACCCTCCTCGAAGACTCTAAAGTCAAAAAATTAAATTAAATTATGGGTTTTTACGTGCCAAAACCACGATCTGATTTTGAGGCACGCCGTAGTGGGGGACTCCGGAAATTTGGACCACTTGGGGTTCTTTAACGTGCACCTAAATCTTAGTACACGGGTGTTTTCGCATTTCGCCCCCATCGAAATGCGGCCGCCGTGGCCGGGATTCGATCCCGCGACCTCGTGCTCGAATCCCTATGTCAGTATGAGCCCAGCGGCGGTTCACTTGTTTCCAAGCTAAAGCCACGAGTTCGAAGTATACAGAAATAGTTCCAATGTGTAGGCTACAACATGACGATCAAAGGGAATCCCTGAAGCAAACTGGCTCCTTACGAGGGCTCCCGTTCCTTACAGAAACCAGCTCAACGAGCGCTGAAGAGGCGTCACGCTGTGCCCGTGTGCGCGGATTGCTTTCGGGCGCGTCAAGAGAGAATAAAAAACGGTAGCGCGCCAATACTGCCTACAAAACCGCGTCGTTTAAGGGTTAGTTTAAGGGCGAGCCCACTGGTCTCCTAGGTCAAAGGCGCCCATGGACGGAAATAAAACAAAAGCATAAACTTTTGCGTGATAGTGATACGGCAATCATAGCGTCAGAGCTCATATGGACCAAACTGCATTGCTCTTACTATATGCCGCTTTGGTGCAGTACTCGGAGCTGGAGTCTTACCGCGCCGTGTACAGTCAAATCCTGAGGACGGGCGGCGAGGTACGGCCAGTGGACGTGTTCCTTGAGGGCAACATGCGCCGTGTGCTCAAGCAGGACGTGGTGATCCTGCAGGAGAGGCTAACGCTCGACGACCAGGTGGGGCGCCAGTGCTCGAGCCTCGTGGGCAACGGTTTCTTCTACTTTAGCGACGAGTCTCTGGCGACGCTCCTGGTCGGCTGGTATGCCAGAGCTGACTTTGACCCCGTGCTCAGGGATGAGTTTCACGTCAGGTAATCTTGAGCTGGTAAAAGATAGCAAGTTTCTCTTTGATTTTTTTTTTCGATCTGTCTTTTTGACCTATGTGATTCACCAGAGCTCTTTCTTACAAAGCATTCATGCACACAAGAATGGCATTTCCGTGGATTATTCGATATACAACATCCGATATTTCTTGACATTGTGTTCTGTGTATTAGTTTTTAAGTGCTCCAGTACAAAGGCTTCATAAATTTTCCTGGGTGCTACAGTGCACGTTTGATTGATTGATTGATTGATTGATTGATTGATTGATTGATTGATTGATTGATTGATTGATAATTCGTATTCTAACTTGGCGCACTAAAAATTTTATATCGTGCTTCCTCTTGGGCCTCCTCTCTAGGTACACTCCTCTCCTGCCGTGTCCGTATTTGCTAGCTCCTTACGTATGTCATATCGTCTAGGTCAGGGATCTAAACCTCACCTCAGCTAGCGGGACGCTGTCACGAAATTTAGTCCCGCAAGGGCCGGTACAGTGAAGAAGGTGAGAGGGGGGGGGGGGAGGGTTAAACAAAATATTAGCTAACGTGTCCCATATCTTGACCAAAGGGTTATTAATCGCAATAGGCGAGAAAACAATGCGAGTACCATTCAGAAAAGTCACAAAACTTTATTCCCTAAGACCCTCCACGCAACGAACGAATAGAAAAAAAGAAAGAATGCTAGCACAGAGATATGTGACGTCTGGTCTTTCGGCTCTGCCCTATGCTAGTGACATGTGAATTCAAACACTTCCAGTTTTATTATTCTCAAGAAAATAAACAAAGAATATGGGACGAAGACAGACATGTGCGGGCCGGGCCGCTAGGGAAAGCTCCGCGGGCCGCGTGTTTGAGACCCCTGGTCTAGGTAACACGCACTTCTATTCACTGGTGTTTAAGCAGAGTTATTCATTATCTCTTATTGTGTATGTCTCCACTCTGCTTATCTTTGTGCTAATTTGCCGAATGTTTGCTCACTATATACGTGTTTATTCTCTTCATTTCTTTTCATTCTATTTTCTATCCCATAACTTTTGGTCGCCATTGTAATACATTTTTTTTTTCTGTGCGGCAGCATTCAGACCGCCGGTTGTTTTCGGGCACTTCAAGTGAAGATTGAATGAGTGATTATTAATCGTTATTGTTAGTGTCATTTAACGTCCCTTATCGTTTATTTTCGCAATTGAGAGTTTTTCGTAATCAGGCCTGAACAAGAGAAATAAATCTGGTATGTACTAGCTGGCACCATCAGATATTTTGTTTCTTGTATCTTTTCTTCTATTATTTTCCGCTCGGCTAAGGACACGTGGTGCGGGCATCGGCTCACTATAGACGATTCGTCTGTCTGAATGCGATGCGCTGCAGCTGTGGTTTGGCCCAGAGTCGACGAATGCACATCAAAATAATTTGCGTGTTTGTTCAACAAAGCAAGCAGCTGCTGCATCTGTGAAGGTGGCAAGTCACTGCTGATGGCTGAAGTAAGGTTGGAGGGAGGAGCAGTATCACAAGTAGAAGGGTCTTTGGAAGACATAGGTTTAAGGGGCACGACGCATACTACAGGCCTTGGGTCGGCCGCGCAAGCCACTGTCGTGCTTTGCGGAAGGAGAATTTTCTCCGATGTAGCGTTTGTGGCGGTGACAAGCGCCGAGCCATTGTGAAGTCAAACCACACCTGGTGCGAACGCGACACCTTTATGAAGTCAACGGGAAGAGGGCAAGACCAAGACGTCACCATGGTCGATATCGGTCGACATAATGGTAATAATGCGCTGTCGGCCGGGAGGCAGTTCGGTATCTTCCGCAGCGATCAGGCGCAACGGCGTGTGTCTTCCCCAAGTAAGTAGTCGGTGTCCGTAAGATGCACGACGCGTTGCCCACAACAAATAGCCGCGGAAGCAGAAGAGAGAAAATCCCACCCCAAGATAAGTTGATGAGCGCGCAGGGACAGCACAGCTAATTGTATATGGTGCAGGATATCATCGATCAGGACACGGGCAGTACAAAGAGCGGAAGGTCGAGCAGTGTCCCTTGGGCTGTAACTAGCGTCGGTCCATCGTATGGCGTCGTGACTTTCCTGAGGCGGGAACATAAATCTGCGTGAATAACGGAAATTGCCGCACCTGTGCCCACCAAAGCATCGGCGGGCACCCCTTGGACAAACACCGAAAGCATATTGAACGGGCGCGCTGGAGTAATTTCAGTCCTGTTGAAGTATGCAGTTTGACGTCCAAAAACTCCAACGCTTAGTTTTCCGGACAAACGTTAGAGTTGAGTGACACGGGCTGTTGTGGTGACGTGGAGCGGCGTAGGGGAGCAGCGTCTGGCTGAACGGTAAGTGCTTCGGTCTTGAGTCGATGCGGGCTGAGACGCAGAGCGGAGCGACTGCCGACAAATCACTAAGGTCATTTCTATACATTTAAATGTACATGGGGATAAAAATATTCAATGCCCACCTATATCTTATTGTAGCGCGGGCCCAGCTCCTAATTGTGAGGTCCATTGTGTAGGTAGCGCACAGAAATCCTGAAGTCCTGCGCGCTCCCGTTGATTAGCGGATGCACGCTTAATTATCATCAGCCTATATTTATGTCAACTGCAGGGCGAAGGCCTCTCCCACCAAACTCAAATTTCTTTTGTCTTGTACTGGCTGATTCCAAGTTGTGCTTGCAAATTTCCTAATTTCATCGCCCCACCTGCAATCCTCTGCCGTCCTCGACGGCGCTTCACTTCTCTTGACACTCATTCTGTACCGCTAATAGACCACTGGGTAACTTCCCTACGCAATACATGGCCGGCAGATCGCAATTTTTTTTTCTCTTAATGTCCACTGTAATGTCGGCTACCCCCGTTTGCTGTCTAATCCACACCGCAGTCTTCCTCTCTCTTAAAGTTACGCCTAACATTTTCCGTTACACCGCTCGTTGCACGGTCTTTAACTTTTTCTCGAGCTTTCTTGTTAGCCTCCGAGTTTGTGCCCCACCGGTAGAAGGTAACCAGTGCACACTTTTCCTTTCGTGGATATCGGCAAGCTGCCGCTCTTGATTTGGTATTGCCTGCCGTATGCGATCCAACCCGTTTTTATTATTGTGTAAATATCCTTCTCGTGATAGGGTCCCCTGTGAGTAAATGACGTAGATAAACGTACTCTTGCACAGCTTTTAGAGGCTGTAGCTGCCAATGGCATGAATGCTAGTTCTCCCGAACATTACTGTTGACTTCTGCATAATAATTTTCAATCCTTATACTGTTAATTTCTCGGCTAAGGTCCTAAATAATTTGTTGCAACTCATCCCCAGCATATAGAGTTGAACCAGACAATGTCATCTGCAAACCGTAGGAGGGTGAGGTATTCGCCGTTGATCCTCACCTCCTAGTCCTTCCCAGTCCAATATCGGTTTGAACACTTCTTCTAAGTGTACAGTGAATAGCATCGAAAGGAGTTTTGTCTCCTTCTGACCCCTTTCTTGATCGGCAATCTTCTGCTTCTTCTCCTGGAGAATTAAAGTAGCTGCGGAGTCCTTATAGATAATTGCTAAGATATTCCCGTATGCTTCCTGTAATCATTAGCTATGCAATGCCGACACGACTGCTGGTATCTTTACTGAATCTCTATTCTGTGTTCTCCTTGTCGTAGCCTTCACGTTCCGAAAGGTTTAATGAACTTAAGTCTGAACCTGCTCGCAGGCTGAAGTGGTTCGTGGAGAGCGGCCTCCTGCAGCGTTTCCGGCAGGAGATCTCCCCTATCGGTGAGGAGTGTATGCTGCGCATGAGCGACAAGGCGGACCTGCAGCACCGCGCCCTGCTTTTCGACGACCTGAAGCCGCTGTTCTTGCTGTTACTGCTGCTGCTGAAGGCAGCCGCCGTGGTCTTCGTCATCGAGCTGCTAGTCGCGACTGCGAACCGAAGACGTACAGGACTTAGGCGCCACTGCACAGCCCAGACCACCGCCGGACGCTACAGCGCCGGCTTAGTCGAACAAAATGCACAAACAGCCTGAACTATAAACTTTAAATCTTACCCGCCGTGGTTGCTTAATGGCTATATATGGTGTTGGGCCGCTAAGCACGAGGTCGCAAGATCAAATTGTGGCCACGGCGGCCGCACTTCGATGGGGGTGAAATGCCGAAACACCCGTGTGCTCAGATTTAGGTGAACCCCAGGTGGTCCAATTATATTGAAGTCCCCCATTACGGCGCGCCTCATAATCATATCGTTGTTCTGGCACGTAAACCCCCGTAATTCAAACTTTAAATTCCGTCTACAGAACGCAGCCTTGCTGAAGCACACGATATTTTCGGGCAACCGTCGACCAAGGCCGGAAACATACCGTATAAAGCCGTGCAGAGTTCTACACCAGCGAGCACCTTCGACACAGCAATTGGTATTTCCGCACATTTCTGCCACATTTCAGCCATTCCTCTAACTTTCACGCATGAACGGTGCGTACATCCCCATGCACTCCACGCATTTTTTACTCCTCATCAAGTTGGGCTGCCTGTGCAAAGGACGTGCAAGCCACACTATGTTTATAGGTACCAAAAGCTTATTTGCACTGCCATGGTAGACTTTGCAGTGTAATTCATCGAGTTTCTTTGTTCGCGTGTGTCTGAAGAGTGAGATCAGCGAGTAATCCCTCCGGCGACCTCTAGGCAGCGCGGCGACAATACGGAGTGACATTGAATACGGAGTGACATTGAAGCGTCACGGTAGTGAATACTTAAGGAATGCGAAACCAAACGCTACTATGATTTGTGTGTTGTACTGAGTGTATCAGCTAGAGAGTTTGGGATATAAGAGGTAGTTCAGCGAGTGAGGCTACTTGTAGTAAGCATTTAAGGAAGTTGATCTTGTTTTGCATGTTGTAACCACTGTTTGTAAGAGTGAATCAATGTTGCTGCACTTTGTACTTGATTTACTTCAATAAAGTTTATTACGCTCGTCCACTGAAGGCCCCTGTCTCAGTGTTCGGCACTCAACGGCCACAGCGCATGAAATAATCTCTACCGTCATCTGGAATTCAGTGAATGCTTACGAAAGTAAGCGTTACTCTATGAGAGCTAACATTGGTTTACACTGAGCCCCTATAACGAATGTGATATCACGAAAATACGGCGTATTTCAACAAGCTGGCTCAAGTAACACCTGCAAGAGTTCTAGTCCATATTAAATACGACAAGTTCCACGGCACCATCAGATATTGGCGAAACAGGAAGCCTGAATAGAAAATCAAAGCAGCGCTAATCCACTGCCATAAAATGAGGGAAATTCACATTACGCCCTGACAGAGCTTCATGTTTAGGCTACATCGTCTACTCAAATTCAGTCTCCATCATTGTATGAGAGAGTTTTATCATGGAGCCGGCATGTGGAATCAACATGCGCACAATTCATAGTGCACCTGACAAACCGAACGCATGTTTTCCTCCTCGAAATTTACGGATGCACATTAAGTTATTCTTGACCTAAAAAGCATCCCCCTCTCCCCTCTCCTCCCCTTCTTGCAATATTTAATAATATTTGGCACTAGTTGACACCCTCGAGGGATAATTAAGTTCTTGGGCGTGAAATTAGGAGCCGCAATGGGGCTCCGAATTAATTTCTACTACAGGGGGTACACAACAATCTCAGTATTGAGAGCTTTTCAATTCCACTCCCACTGAAATGCAGCTGTTACGAACGGTAATTACACGCACCGCATTTTTTCTCAGAGCGTGTCATAGGATCGAAGCTACCGCAGTGCGCCTGACATAACATGACAAGAACTTTATTTGAGTCCTGAGGAACTGAGATCTAGGCGAGCAGAAGGCTCCCCCAGATTAAGTCGGTGGCTCCGCCCACGATGGGACCGGGAGACCAAGTCCCGTCGCGATGTCGTGGGCCCTCTGGACAGCCTGGAGTTGAATTTGAAGATTGCTGCTCTTGAGAGATTCCTCCCATTGCTCTTTCGTGATGGGTGGAGAGGCGTTAAGGGCTGGGCACAACCAGAGCATGTGATAAAAAGAGCATGAGTCATGACCACATTTGGGAGCACGACTGTGAGTGGTCAGGGTTTATCCTGTTAAGGGCGCCTGCTCTACATTTTTTTCCTTGACGGTGAACAAGCCATCTGGCTATGGTGGCAAGGCGTGAATATAAGTTCATCTAATCATTAGATTACGAGTGTGCTATTTATTTTATAGGAACGACAGCCGTGCCTTATTACCTGCCCAAACTGACGTACGGTGTTCGATGTAACATCAGCAAACTGATAAGCAGAAAAATCCAATCTGACCACAGAATTAAATCTTAGGTGCACTGCGCACAGTTTCACGCGCTACCGCAAAGCTTTCACAGATGTTTGAAATGAAGCCCACAAGCCCCACAACACGACTGCTTTCCCGAGCGTCGCGCCCTCTCCAAGAAGACAACGACGCCGTTGTAGTGCCTGCCTCTATTTCGCCACGACGTTCACGATCATCGGAAAGCCCTGCACCCGCCGTGGTTGCTTAAGGCCGATTCACACGACGGACCAAATCGTTCTTTTGGACCGCGGGCCTCGCATCACGTGATAGGACGTCGTGCGGACCTCGCGGTCCAACAATTCGCCGAGGCTTTTCCCTCTTCAATTTTGGCGGCGGACCGCATGTAGACTGCAGCGATTTCAGCGTAGCCAGCGAATGTTGTCTGGCAACACAGTTTCTTCAGCCAACTCCAGTTTTCGGCTCAGCAAAAGCCAGTCGTTTCATATTCACCCTTCCACCTCTCGCCTACACGTGCGTGCAGCAGCTATTTTT